>NW_015507377.1:19749-33586 GCF_001515645.1 Sinocyclocheilus grahami | reverse complement strand
ATATATGCATTCGCTCACTGCCTTTACTTCATCATCAGGGTCTCTTGTCTCTCTATAGCTCAATGTAGAAGCAAAGGCTTGTCCAATAAGTCAACAAATTGTCTCGATTGAAATAATGAACTGTAAAAGTCCATAAATGACATATAGCAGAAGACAAACGATTATTATACAGTCCCTAAAGTCTTGTTCACACCAGACATTTATTACAGCTCTGAGCATATAAAAAAAACAGATGTTGTGTAGCATCATCTAACACAGAGACAGGGCGATACTGAAGGAAGAGAGCGCGCAGATGAGTACACAAGCTGTCACGAGTAAGAATGTGAAGCACTAAGCACCAAACATGACCCACAGCTACAAGCAAAGCTTAGGCTTATGCAAGCGGGGCGATCTTTTTGTTTCCATGGCTTCTGTTTCTCTTTTTGTCCTAAGCCTGCCCATCCCAATGGATGCAGGGCGCTTGGCTTTCCAAAATCACAGACTTGAGGAGGATTTCTGAGCTAATCTGTCCTCTGCTATAGTTCTAGACTGATACATCTACTGTAGCACCAAAACATGACCTTTCATGCCTTTGAGAAACTCATTTAATATAATAATTCATTAAATATATTAAATATTATAAATATATTTAATAATTAATTTAATAACTCATTTAATTACAATCTTAGATTAATGATTTACGGCTTATGGCTGTAAAAACTAAACAAAACAACAACAACAAAATTGCATTAGTTGGTAAGTCTCAAAAAAATATGTCCTGTTCACATTTTAACCTAAACATTAAAAATTTCACAATGGAAATTATGCCTATTTTGGGATCAGTGTGTTGTTTTTTTTGTTTTTTTGTTTTTCTCCGCATTGTGGCATTATTTTTTATGAAAATTCAAGCACATTTTACACGAAATTCTCCTTAAACCATTGGAACGTTTTTTTATATATATAAGTTTTTTTGGGTGTGTGTGCGACATTTTTTCCGGAAAATAAGTCGCATTTTATTATTACATTCAAAAATAATGTAAAACACTGGTAAACAAAACAAAAGGTTTAGAAACATTATAAACACTTTAAACATGTCCTTTAGTTCCCCCTTACCCCAAAACAAATCCTTTAAATTTAGAAATTTAACAGTAATTTAAGTATGGGATCAATTTTCCACCAAAAGTATTGCAGTTACGGATAAAAATAAAAAAAATAATTGTGAAACCAAAATTTTAAAGCGCAAGTAAAAATATATTGCACAAAATTAAAAAATGAAAGCAAATTTTACAGAATAGCAAACAATGGTCACAGACCGAAAAATAATGTAATGTAATAATGCAATTATTGTAATAATACAATGTAGTGTAATAATGCAAAAAAAAAAAAATCAAAACTTTAAACACATTTAAAATCATATTGCACAAAACTGCTAAATTATCCGACTTGCACACAAAATCATGTTTTTCTTGGTTATATTTATCTGTTTTTGTGCTCTCAGACATTTTCTGCTCATATTGTTATTTTTTGTATGCTTATGCTGTTTTTCCCTTCACTCTTGTTTCCATGTTCTGCGCATGCTTTTCCAAATGTTGTGGTTAGATTTTCATGTAAATCAGGGCGGGCTTAAGCATCATCATTGGTCCACTATTTCTAGATTGACACTCCAATGCGCCTCATTAGCTGGAGATGCTCAGTGTTCACTTGTACAGGTGAAAATTAATAACTGTCAGCTGGGGTAACATCTTTCCATACAGGACACCGTTATGTGCCTGCCACTGCTGTACACCTACCTGGCGATCCGTAACCGTTAAATAAGTAAATTGGTAAATTAATTATGAATGAATGTAATGTTTTTGCATTGACAGGCTAGATTTGACTACTGATTAACGGGTCCCCTTCGGAAGAAATCGCGGACCAAAAGGGCACTTTAAAGTCGATGATTAAAGGGGCAGGGGCTCAAGCACCCCCGGCCCCCTGTGCACGCTGGGTGAATATAACGGCGGTGGGTCGCTAGGATGGCTCATTTAATGGTAACAGATCACCAGGTAGGTGTACAGCAGGCAGACACATATAACGGTGTCCTGTATGGAAAGATGTTACCCCAGCTGACGGTTATCCATTTTCACCTGTACAAGTGAACACTGATCATCTGCAGCTAATGAAGAGCGTTGGAGTGACGACAACTCCACTCTTCAACTGATTGGCTAGAGGAGGAGCTGTCAATCTAGAACTAGTGGACCAATCATGACGCTTAAGCCCACCCTGATTTACATGAAACTCTAATAGTAACATTTGGAAAAGAAAGCAGGGAACATGGAATACAAAAAATACAAATATGAGCAGAAAATGTCTGACAGCACAAAAAACTGAAATATAACCAAGGAAAACATGATTTTGTTTGCAAGTCGGGTCATTTTGCATGAATATTTCAGTTTTGTGCATTATGATTTTAAATGTGCTTAAAGTTTTTATTGATGCTTATTGTTTTTCAAAAATGCATTATTAAATTTTTGATTTATGCGTATTGTTTTTCCATTGTTCGAATCAAAACTTTAAACGCATTTAAAATCATATTGCACAAAACTGAAATATTAATGCAAAATTATCCGAATTGCACACAAAATCATGTTTTCCTTGGTTATGTTTCTCTGTTTTTGTGCTCTCAGACATTTTCTGCTCATATTGTTATTTTTTGTATGCTTATGCTGTTTTTCCCTTCACTCTTGTTTCCATGTTCTGCGCATGCTTTTCCAAATGTTGTGGTTAGATTTTCATGTAAATCAGGGCGGGCTTAAGCATCATCATTGGTCCACTATTTCTAGATTGACACTCCAATGCGCCTCATTAGCTGGAGATGCTCAGTGTTCACTTGTACAGGTGAAAATTAATAACTGTCAGCTGGGGTAACATCTTTCCATACAGGACACCGTTATGTGCCTGCCACTGCTGTACACCTACCTGGCGATCCGTAACCGTTAAATAAGTAAATTGGTAAATTAATTATGAATGAATGTAATGTTTTTGCATTGACAGGCTAGATTTGACTACTGATTAACGGGTCCCCTTCGGAAGAAATCGCGGACCAAAAGGGCACTTTAAAGTCGATGATTAAAGGGGCAGGGGCTCAAGCCCCCCCGGCCCCCTGTGCACGCTGGGTGAATATAACGGCAGTGGGTCGCTAGGATGGCTCATTTAATGGTAACAGATCACCAGGTAGGTGTACAGCAGGCAGACACATATAACGGTGTCCTGTATGGAAAGATGTTACCCCAGCTGACGGTTATCCATTTTCACCTGTACAAGTGAACACTGATCATCTGCAGCTAATGAAGAGCGTTGGAGTGACGACAACTCCACTCTTCAACTGATTGGCTAGAGGAGGAGCTGTCAATCTAGAACTAGTGGACCAATCATGACGCTTAAGCCCACCCTGATTTACATGAAACTCTAATAGTAACATTTGGAAAAGAAAGCAGGGAACATGGAATACAAAAAATACAAATATGAGCAGAAAATGTCTGACAGCACAAAAAACTGAAATATAACCAAGGAAAACATGATTTTGTTTGCAAGTCGGGTCATTTTGCATGAATATTTCAGTTTTGTGCATTATGATTTTAAATGTGCTTAAAGTTTTTATTGATGCTTATTGTTTTTCAAAAATGCATTATTAAATTTTTGATTTATGCGTATTGTTTTTCCATTGTTTGCTATTCTGAAAACATCGCTTTCATTTTAAAATTTTGTGCAATTTATTTTTACTTGGGTTTTTTAAATTTTTTGCAATACTTTTGGCAGAAAACTGATCCCATAATTGAATACATGTATGACACAAAGTAAATCTACTTTTTATTCATAATCATTATGAATAAATATGTATATTTATATTAAACATTTCCTTTTTACATTTAGGAAAGGAACTTGCTTAATTGACAAAAACAAAGTATAAAATGACACATTACAATATCTAAATGGTGCTAAAAATAGGTTTAATGTTCTTTATGCAAAATCTCTCTCTTGATTTTGGGGTGAAACATGCCCTTGACATGCTCGTTTCATAATTTTTTATGAGATTTGCCCTAAAGTAATCAAAGTCTCAGCCTGTATTGAAAGAAAATGTGTCCTGGAATTTGGGAGTATGGGATAAAACACAGTGTTTGTTTTTTATATATTAACCCTAAATGTTCGTTAAACTGAACAACTGTTTATTGTTTTGGCAGCATATTGCACATCATTGGACATCATGAGAGATATTAGTGAAACTGTCATTTATTGATTATTTATTGACAGAAAGTCAGCTGTGGCACTTAAAACTCCCATCTGTCCTAATGTATGATTTTTTTCCTCACTGTTCTCTTTTGACAATCACATGGAATTCACAATGGCCAGGCCTGATGACGTGGAATACAACTCATTTGTACTTTTCACAGCGTCCTGAATCATAAGTTACAGTATGTCCACTGAAAGAAGAACCAGCTTCATCTGTGAAGAAATTGTGTTCTGCATCATGCTTCTAAAAAGACCTGATTTTTTGTGCACATGGCCTTCAATGTATGTCAATGTCTCCGCCATTCACTGTCAGTTTTGTAAAAGTGAACCATTGCTCTTTTTTTTGAGACACTGACTAACTGTAGCTGGAAGATTGTTCTTTTTTCTAATCAAAACTGTTATATGAACTTGTGCCTGAAAACAAACAAACTACATCTATAATGAAAGTGGAAAAAATACTTTTAAACAATCAGCTTTTCTTAATGACGGGCACTGAGGGTCATTACACTTAAAGGGACAGTTCACTCAAAAACGACGATTCTGGCATCATTTACTCACCCTCGTGTTGTTGCAATGCCAAATGACTTGTTTCTATAGGACATAAATGGAGAAATGTTGAAGAATTGTATTCATTTTCAAGTTGTGAATTTCCATGCACTTTCAATGAATCAGGAACTGTAGCTGTCAAGCTTCAAAAGGAGCCCAAAACAGGATAAAACTGAGCCATGATTCATGCTACATTCCAAGTCATTTAAAGCCATACAATAAATAGCTAGAAACAGCCCAAAATATATACAAGAGGTTTTATGAGAGAAGTAGATGTCCAATTAGTGAATACATTATTATTTTATGCTGGATCTTTTAACGTTTTTTTAATTAGTTGGTCACGTTAACAAAATCTTTCTGAATGATTCATTCACAAAATAGATGGATATTTAGTTCAACTCAATGTCCCGATTCACTTGCAGCAGGAAACAAGATGATAAGTGAATAAAAACAGAAGAAACAAGTTTGTCGTACAAGTTTGAAACAACATTACGGTGAGTAAATGACAGAATTTCCATTTTTCTGTGAACTATTAATTTAAAACAAATTTTACTCACTGATATGTATCATTTAACAGTGCTTTTATTTAAGGTGAGAATTATTATTATTATTATCATTATAATATTTGTGTTTAATTTTTATGGGGCAATACAAAGCCCAGGTGCCCTTCCTAATGTATAAACATGTAAATATCTTGAAGGGTTTAATGTGTATTCTGAATTCAGAGTTAGAAAGATGATTAAAAACGTGTATTATTTATGAAGACAAAACTATTTTGTTAAATAGACCGAAAAAAGTGTAATACAGTAAAAAAAAAAAGAAAAAGTCGGTGTGTGTATGTATTTATTTTTTTTTACCTTCCTATCTTTCCAAGCATATCCAACTAGCTCATCTTCAGCCAGATGCACAGGGCATCTGATACTGCAGACATGAGCAGTTCCTAAATGCTGACAGAGCAGTATTTTATAACCAGCCATTCATTTACAGTGTGCAAACATCACATTCCCTCTGTCACAGGGAGAGCCAAGCACGTTCACTTTATTCTGCTACTGCTAAGAAAACAGTCGCCACACTGAGGGTCAGAGAGCAGGAAAGAGAGGAACTCAGACCATTACTGTAACTCCACCATAGGTTTACTCATCCATCATTGTCTAGGAGAGCATTAAAGTGCTGATACAACAGGAAGAAGTGGCACAAAGAAATCCTAGAGCCCCCTAAAAACCGATTGAAGAACTGCAACTTTCATCAAAAGTAGCAAAAACAGTAGCCAGAACTGAATTGCTTCCAAACATACAGACCGGCAATACTATTCAGATGTTTTGAGTTACAGTTATTAACAATGGATGTCTGTGATTGCTAAAAACTAAATGTGCCCACAAGATCATTTATAATTAAGGGAAGAAATGAATTAAGGTGAGGATCGTACCTGATGCTACTATACAGAGGATGGGGCTCTCTTTATTGATTTCATTTTCTTTTCACATCAGATAGGATATCAGCAGGAAGCATTTGAACTGCCAACTGGCCAGAAGCCCAAATAATGCAAAAGGGTAAAATCAGATGAAGTGCACTAGGTAGCAAATAAGTAATTTAGTGTAGTTACAATATTCAACAAGTCCAAAAAAAAAATGCTGTGACTAGAAATGTTACTATTAATATTATTAAATGCTAAATTAATTATGTTTTTTTAATGGATATTCATTTTTAAACTTGAGACTAAAGATTACATTTAACAGTTAAATTGTTAGTGTTTTTTAAATAATAAATATAAGGCAGGGTGAAGGCAAAGGCAATCTAAAAAAACTAAAATATATTTATAAATATAAAATATATATTTTTAAATGGATTAAACAATTGGCTACGTGATATGGTGTTTATATATCCCTGGCATCATTTGTCAAAGGATGTCAAAGCTGGCCAAAAAAAAAAGTGGGTAATTTTTACCAAGATGTGCAAGATAAACTTCCTATAAAGTTTGATAAAGTTTGAATCTTCCTAAGGGAAAACTAGTCTTGTCCGAATAGGGCTTGAGACATTGCACTTTCAAGCTGGAATACAGTTAGAAGATCATTCTTCAGTAGTTCTGAGATTTACAGTGCAATTTTTCATCAGCCTCTGTTGGATAGTGGGTAGAGTTTAGGTAATAATTATAAATATATATCTCCAGCCTTTCTTTTTAATATGAATTCTGGATAAAAGATCTTGGATGAATAAAAAAGCCAGGATTTATATTAATGACATCCTCAGATATACTGTTAACCAAAATCAACATAAGAACCAGCATTGCAAAAAACAATACATAATGAGAATCTTTGCCCTCAGGACTGAATCTGTCTGCACACATTGTTCTGTAAAAGTGCATTTGAAAACTCTTAACTCTTAGTAGGGAGATGATAAAGTTTGCAAAGTCAGGTGTTAAGAGTTGGGTGCATGTTTCCCTCTACCCACAGGACCCTCAATACCCTCCAATTAATCACCCCATGAAACCCTATCCACACCACTAATTGCCTCCCTCCACGTCCCTGCAGGATGAGGGCGAAGCAATTTAATGCAGCTCACAGCAATCAATAGCAATTAGGAGCATCCCTGACTAATCCCATTGAAAGCTGCGTCTTGGGAGATGGCCAAAGACCAGAAATCTTTCATTTTTTTAACCCTTGCAGAAACAACGAGCAAAGAAAAAAAACTGCTTGTTTGAAAGGGTCAACATTTGAAAATTAATTGCTTTTATTCTCTTTGGGTATTTTTTCCATCTAATCGAAATGCCACCTCATCATCTGTAGAGGCAAAGAAAGCCAGAATCCCATGATCCTGTCGTGGACTTTATGAACACCTTTTGTTTTTTTTAAAACAAAAGCTGTCTATGTAATTAGCATTGCATTTAAAAGTCTGATGAAGATGTGGGTGAATATAAATCAAATTTCCACAAGATCTCTGAATTGTTTGCACACAAGTTGCGAGTCTGCTCAAAATAGGTCATGTATCCTAACAATGGCAAATGTTTTCATAATTTTCTAGCATTCAGATGGCATAATTTGGCCTGGGGAAAAAAATCAAGTACAATAGACTCTAAAAAAGCATGCAAATACTTTCTCCTGAGACGTGCCACGTGCCTTGAATCTTCAGGGGATATTCAAACCCTTTATTTTGCCTCACATAAAGCATGATGAAAACTGCAATTATGATGTCTCTATCTTCCGATAAGGATAAAAACTACTTTCTCTAATGCAGAAAAAGAAAAAGGATTTTATTTGATGTCATGAAGCTGAAACATTAGGGACTTTCGCATCGCTTTAGTTCCAGAACTAAATGAACAGTACTAAAGTGCTGGGACGATTTTGTGCGAACTATTTCCCAGTACCATTTAAAGGGTTGCATTCGCACCGAGAGTGTGTACTAAGAAGTGACGTAAGCCGGTCAACAGCGACATCATTTGTGCGCGGCATTCAACAACAGAAACAAAGGAGAACAACATTAACAACAGGAGGATGGAGGACGCTGTGATCGGAGCTGTGTTTTTGTTGTGTCTCGCGGGTTTCACAATAATGGACATGGAATGTCGTCGTATACGTAAAGCGATTGAAAGAATGGAAAGGAGGACTAAGAATCTCCAACAACAACTGGCAGTGCTACATTTGCCTCTACTTCAGCATCCGTCCATCTATCGCTGTTCTCCATACTTGCGAAATAAGTTGACACAATGTTTACAGTATGTTTACACAGCGTTTTAAATCATGGCGGGTGAGGGCGTTTTCATACACGTTTGGCCAATCAATGTCTACTTACGTCACGATTAGTACCAGTTGTGCTGGTTAGACCCTGCTCCGGAGTAGGAGCTAATTTGGTTCTCGAAAATGGCAGTCCGGTACTAAAATCGCACCCAGTTCCGGTGGTGTGAAAACGCCAAAAAGTGGGTAGTTCCACAATTAGTTCTGGTACTATGAAAAGGTTCCCGCGGTGCAAAAAGCCCTATAATAATACAGTAAGTATATGACCTAGTGCTCAAGCACTGGCAGGAGTTGAAAGGCAGCTATGCAGTCCAGAAGCCACGTGGATGGAGCCGACCAAACCTTACCTACCCGGACCTTCTGGAGTTTGTAGGAGCTCTGAGGATCATACAAGATATACTGGGTGCAGAGAACCTGGTCTGAAGGAGGCTGGGCATGGTATGCTGCCATGCTCAGGGTTTGCATGACGTCACTCTCGGGTTTGGGCTGGCGATTCAGAAGCTGTCCTCCTCCTTCTTTCACTAACTGAATAAGCTTGTCTTTAGGTGGCTTGCAGAAGGAGCCCAGCATGTAGAAGAAGCAGCCATCAAAGAGGGGAGGCAGCTAAAGATGTACGAGAAAAATTAGAGCGATTTAGTACACAAAGCATTAATAAAGTACCTGAATATATAATTTATAGCATTCTATAATGACCTGCATTGTGTTTATTAGCATTTTGTTGAGTCTTTGCCATGTTGATAGTGGAAGTGACTGGAATTGAATGGAAAAAGAGAGAGGAAGCTGACTGGGTCACAGTACAGGCCAGATTTGAGCCCACAATTCCCACATGAGCACCAAAGCTCAACATACATCTAAGTGTGCTAGCTGCAAGTCACCATTGAGACATAAATATTTGCCTTTTTTAAAGGTGATACATAAATATTGGTCACCCTTTTTGACCAATTCCATTTAAAATTCCTTGATTATTCCAGGTTTTCCCATGACTGCAGGAACCCTTTAAATAGAGCCCTTCACAACTAAGAGCAACTAACAACCTTCCACAAAGAGATAAGTGTAAAGAAAGAGGTAAGCTATGGTTCAGTGGAAGTCTGAGCCACTTCTGTGTAATTGATGAAAGCTGCTGCAGAATGTTTGGGGTTAAAGTAACAGGCTTTTGCTCTGGTCTGGATAGTTCTGCAACAATGCCAGCTCAGGGAAGCCGTAAGATGCCCAAAGCAAAGATCTACCTATATATCACTGGCACTCACTTGTTGAGAGGTCAACATGCAAGACTTGGGCCACTAAAGCCTCACAATAAATAGCTGCAATATTACACAAATAAATGCAGAATTCAACTATGGAACGTGTCCTTTGCATTCTAATGCTGTTGCAGAGGTAACCAGTATTTACAGTATAGCATTTATAAGGCTTATGTTATCTTTATCAGCACAATATGGAATGCGGCTAAAACAATTCTTAATACTTTTCAGTCTTTTGGCAATATTTATAATCTCTGCATATTTATGCACTGTTGACAAAATTTTGATTAAAAATGCTTTAGTAAAACAGCAAAAAACTATTTAAAAAAAAGTAAAGAAAGCATGATTTTAAAACAGTTTTTTACTAAATGAGCAATCAATAACTACGTTCACTAATATAACAATATGCATCAACATAGACATTTATAAATGTCCACATTTAAATAAATATGCAGCACCATTGAAATGTTTGGGATTAGTAAGAATTTTTAAAAACAAATGAATACTCTTATTCATGAAGGATGTATTAGAATTGATCAAAATTGACAGTAAACTTTTCTATTTCAGTAAAAATTATGTTTCAATTTTATTTATTTATTTTTTAATTTTTTTTACTGAAGACTGGAGTAATGGCTGCTGAAAATTCAGCTTTGCCATTACAGAAATATATTAAATTTTAAAATACATTTAAAGTTATTTAAAATAACAGTTATTTTAAATTGTAATAATATTTCACATACATTGTTACCTTTTTTATTGTATAGATGGTGAAATGGAAAAATATTCAATGCAAAAAATGTCATATATACATATACAGTATCTCACAGAAGGGACATTTTCACTTAGGGGTGTACTCACTTTTGTGGCCAGCGGTTTAGACATTAATGGCTGTGTGTTGAGTTATTTTGAGGGGACAGCAAATTTACACGGTTATACAAGCTGTACACTCACTACTTTACATTGTAGCAAAGTGTCATTTCTTCAGTGTTGTCACATGAAAAGATATAATAAAATATTTACAAAAATGTGAGGGGTGTACTTACTTCTGTGAGATACTGTATATACAGTACACATATATATATATATATTTTTTTTTTTTTTCTGAATGATGCTGCAAATGAATCACCAAATTAGATTTTTCAATGAATCACATGATTTGAACTGATTCACAGAACTGAACTAAACAAACAAACAAACAGAAATCATCATCTTGATGTTCACAATGTTGCTTAATTTTATATTGTGAAAACATCACCTCATCCTACCATGCATCCAAACCCTGCGGTTTTCATGTTAAAGAACTGCAGAGAGGTTGCCATTAGACTGTGTCGTGAGGCTTCTTAGCAATCAGAGCAGAACACCAAGCTTGGCTTCTTCACTGCAAAGCATTCGAGTTGTACACCGTGGCCTAGGGAAATCACCAGTGCCCTATATTGTCTCACAATGCACAGTCCTCTCATAAAGTCACAAGTGTGTTCCCTCTCTTTGAATTCTCTGTCCTTGGGGAAATGTGTGACTTTCGAAACAAGCCACAATCCATAGCACAGTCAGTAATAAAAGCCAAGCCAGCCTGAGGAGAGCAGATCAACATGGCAGACTGACAATGAGAGACCATTAAAGAGCAGGACCAGGAGAGGGTTTCACTCAGCCATTATTCCTCCTCTCCAGAGAGGAAAATATGTCGATAACTGTTAGACCCTTCACATGTCGGCCTGTCACTCACCAGGCTGCCTCTGTTCACGCGGGCACGAAGGGGGCCGTCACCTGCCTCGTACTCGCTCTCCCTGACCCAGCTGCCTGCCTGAAGGCTACAACTCACCCCTGGAAGAAAGACTGAGAGTAAGAGAACGAGACATAGCAGATTTACCAGCCATACATCTGCATTTTAAACCTGTAAAGCCTGACATATGAAAAACATTTGCATATGTGTTTTTTGTTGATTATAATATTTGATACATCAGGCTTTATGATACATCAGTATGATATTATGAGAATATGGAGCTATTCAGAGGCTCAAACTGAACAAAAATATGCAATATGCAATCAAAGATGATGTATGGCTACATAAGACTCAACATATAGTGGCTAATATATTTATTATAATTTTAGTGTTATAGTATTAGCAGTTAGAGCTGCTTCTTTTTTGTTCCAAAAACAAAACAAAAAAAACATCATACAGGTTTGGAACAAAAAATTGAATGAAATAATGACAAAATTTTCATTTTTCGGGTGAACTTTTTTTTTAAGTGTAAAAGAAATCTGCAGTTTAAAAGCAAATAAGTACAACAGCAGTGATGCAACTCACACTTCAATTCTACAAGTCTAATGCTGTATTCTACGACTTTCACTAGGGAAAATTAACACAGCAGGACAAGATTTTCAGGGCAGGAAGACGCACAGCTAGAGGGGACCATGGATCTCTCTCAGCAAGGGTGAAAACAATCTTTTTGTTCATTTCTGTCAGGTACAATTCTTCACAAAAGGTCTTCAGCACAACATACTACATGTGATCTCAAGGCTGTCTAAAAAACAGCTGCTGCTTCACACACACATATAAAAAACAAAACAAATCGATCACAAACCTTCTTCGCCCGCTCTACTTGTTTACAACTATTTGATAGCGTTCTGCTCAGTTTGCCCTAGTTGTACGTCTGGTTGAAATAGCCCTTTCTTGACTAAAGAGCTCTGGAAGAGCAGGCAGCTATTGTCTGTTGTTCCAATGAGAATGATGACAGAAAAAGGACAAGGGGAATAAATGGGCACCTTGTAGAGTGTCTAAAAATATATAAGAAGCAATTTAAGAGGAGAGCCAAGATGCTAGCTCGATCTCTCATTGCTTCTCCAACTGATAGGCTGTCTTATGTGCCTTTATTTTGAGCAGTTTGACATTTGATTTTATTTTAATTTCCAAATGTACTTGTAAATAAAGATGAACTCTATACTATATATATTTGACAAAATTAAGCTGTATTTCCATGTAAATTTGGAACTGATTAAAAATGTATTAAAAGTGACAGTAAAGGCATTTATAATGCTACAAAGATTACATTTTTTTAACAAATACTGTTCTTCTAAACCTTATATTCATCAAAGAAACATTACTCTTTTTACTGCGTGTTATTTTTTTTTATATAAAATGCAGCCTTGGTGAGCATAAGGGGGGAAAACCGCTTTCAGACACAGGGTCGGATTTACCTCTTAATGTGACATAGGAAAAATAAATTTTTGCCCCCCCCCCACCCCCTCCTATTAATATGGACTATTACCACCTCAAAACAGCAAGCTACAATGAATGATAATCCATGGAAACCGTTACAGTGTTCTCTATAGTAGAATCCCATTGTTGATCACAAAACGTCATTTTATTTTAGAGCTAGTAATGGAAGCTTGAGCCTTTAATATGCAGACTAATGTGGTTATTAGAGAGAGAGAGAGAGAGAGAGAGAGAGAGAGAGTGAGAGAAAGATTAAGCAACCTGTTAACACAGTCACGGAAAAAAATATGCACGTTTAACTGCTTCAAAAACAGCGACATTACCACCTCCATGCTGAGAAATGTCATGTAGCTTTTCAGTTGCAAAACTACTTTACTGATAATGTCGGGGGCAGCACTGACAATTTCTGTGTGCATGTTTGATCTGTGCGTGCGAAGGACTGAGTATGTTCTATATGCGTGTGCGTTTGTATGAGAAAGAGCAGGAAGAAAAAAGTGTGCTTTTGGTAGATGATAAAAAATGTAATTTCTTGAGAAAAAATATTGGAAATAGTTTGTATCTTCTGCTGTTTCTGGTAGCACATAGAATAAAAAATTATTTTTCTGTATTGTAATAGGGCCCCTCTGGACGTGCGAGCATAGGCACATGCCTAGAATGCCGATGCATAAATCCGGCCCTGTTTAGACCCCAAATCTTTAAAGATTAGTGTTTGTTTGTATGTGTATTACATATAAAATAAAAACTGTATATAATAAATATAAACTAGAATATATCTTGACTTATTTTACTTCAGTCTACCAAAATAGTGTTAATTAAATGTGTATATATATATATATATATATATATATATATATAATGTTTTT
>NW_015507377.1:11664-19679 GCF_001515645.1 Sinocyclocheilus grahami | reverse complement strand
AGAGGGCCCCTCTGGACGTGCGAGCATAGGCACATGCCTAGAATGCCGATGCATAAATCCGGCCCTGTTTAGACCCCAAATCTTTAAAGATTAGTGTTTGTTTGTATGTGTATTACATATAAAATAAAAACTGTATATAATAAATATAAACTAGAATATATCTTGACTTATTTTACTTCAGTCTACCAAAATAGTGTTAATTAATATATATATATATATATATATATATATATATAATGTTTTTATTATACAATAATCGTAATATAGTATAAAATAATTACAATACCAAGTGCAAACAGGCCTGGAATGAAAATCAAATTGTAGGAATAGCCAAACATTTCTGTCCACCTCCCTCCGTAGTCCCTAATCAATTGGAGCTAAATGAAAGGGCAGCACTTCAGCCATAGACTAATGATTTTCACTATGAAACTGAACTTAAGCTGTGAAAAATCTTACATATGGAAATACGCAATGCTAAATAACTCACAGAACAAGGACCACATGCTAAATTCATAGCTGATAAATTCAAATAAAATTATAACCGTTTTCAAATATATGAAGTCAAATAATATTATTAATATTTTTCATAAGTTTACAATAAGTTATTTTATATTGGTTTGCAGTGTGGTCAGGGTAGAGGGCATGATGGGAACATCTGATACAACCACATGGGTGACTGGAGAGACATTTAATCAAAGAGGGAAGCAGTTAATTACTATAAATAAACAAATAAATTACTAGTCATGTAGTAATAGATCACATTTGTATTCATTTCTATTGAGAAATAAGCATTGCAATCATTAAAACAATCTACTTGGTTATGTCTAAAGTTTAATAAATTTGAATTTATTCAAGATCATCAAATTTGGCATGATGCCCTGGAAAGCAGACTGAAATTTGTTACTCTCAGTCTATTATTTATATAATTTTATAACATTAAGTCATATTTTGAATTAGCTTTTACTGTTATATTTGTTATGTGCTTTCATCATTTTTTAAATATTTCTATTTAGCGTTATTTTTATTTCAGTTTTAGTAATTTTAGTACTTCAATTCAAACTTATTTCAGTTAGTTGCCAAGACAATATTTCTTTTATTTCTTTCCATTTTTCACCTAATACTCTCAATAGGGGGCCCGCAGGCCACATCCGGCTGTGAGAGAAAAAAGTTTGGCCCGTGCTAATTTCAAATAATGTGGCATGAAAATTCAAACGCAGCATCAGAAAGCTAAATTAACTTACATCGTGTCTACACCGGACGCGAGCGGCGCGGCGCGACGCAATAAAATACAAGAACTCGTTATAATCAGTGATGCTGTCTTGGATGCGGCGCGACACGACAAATCCCCGATAATAAACTGCTGATTCGTTCTATTTATAACGTACAACATTCAAATGATTTGCAATGCTTTGTAAAATAAAAAATAAAGGTGCTTCACGATGCCATAGAAGAACCTTTTTGTCTAAATGGTTCCATAAAGAACCTTTAACATCTGAAGAACCTTTCTGTTTCACAAAAGCTTCTTTGTGGCGAAAGAAGGTTCATCAGATTATAAAAAGGTATAAAAGAGATGGTTCTTTAAAGAACCTTTGACTGAATGGTTCGTTGTGGAACCAAAAATGTTTTTTCTATGGCATCGCTTGAAGAACCTTTTGAAGCACCTTTATTTTTAAGAGTGTATGACTATAAAGATAACGCAAAATAATATTCAAATGCACATTAGACACTTTTAACATTGAATAAAGCACATAATCATTACCTGAGATTATCAGTCATATTTTGTATGTTGTTCATGCCTCGACGTCACAGAAAATAAAAAACGTTCCTAAAATAGAATTACACATCGTTTATTGTCACGTGTCACTGTCGTGGGTGGTTAGGACAAAAACTACAAGGAAAAGATACTTTTTATCACATCGTGTCTGGTTGGGACACACGGTGTTACAGTTTGATCTCCCAAAAAAAATCTAAGCATAAAAATATTAATACTGACAAATCTAATAATTGAATCTGCAGTGCAATTAGGGAAAGTGGAGAGAAGAGATCCAGTCTGGGAATGAGCAGGAACAATTGATTTGCATGGCAGACATGGAGATCCAGATTTTTTGTTCGTTCATTTGTTTTTAATATTCAACAGGCAAAGTTCTTCCGTATCTAAATGCAAAATGTTCATAATTTTTTGAATAAAACAGTTCAAACTGGGGGAAAAATCTGAATATTCATCTTGTGACCATCTTGTGATTATTTTAACAAAAGCAACAATAATATAATAATTGTGATGATAATAATAAGGTCAGTGGCCCTTGGCTTGGTATTGTTGGCAGAATTCAGCCCTTGGCGAAAACTGATTGAGGAACCCTGCTATATGTCATCTTTATTTTATTTACTGACAACAAATTTTAATAGTTTTAGTTAACTATAACAACACTGCTCACAATGAATGTTAGGAAAACAAAGACACAATATATAGAGGCTCCTAATACAGAAGTAGTATGCTACACGTCAGTCCCTAGAGATTATTTTAATTCTAGAAAAGGAAAAAAAACAAAAGCTCTTCACTTTGTTGTGTGACAAATGCACAGAATACATTCTTCGAGAAAATTGCATTTTGCCCTTGTTCAGCTATGTGCAGCGTATGAGAAACTGCTTCAATTACTTTAATTCTACTCTGTTTCAACTTTGCTTAGAAGATGAGACACTGCACATTGTTTGTCTGTTGGTGTGATTCCTGGAGGAGTCGAAAGACTCTGCGAGAGCTACATTTGTCACTGAAAGTGCTGATTTCATAATGTATGATTTCATAATATCCCTCTTATGCTCCAGCTGGATGCCTTGTAATGCTGTTCTATGTGATGGAAGAAAGGCAAAGAAAGAAGAGACACTTCATTTCACTGCTCTGAAAAAGTTTCATTGTTTTCTTGAGCTGTTTTGAGCCGTCCAAGTGATGTTGAAATAATCGTATCCTCAGCAGACTCAAAAAAAAAAAACTTTTAGATCTGATGTGCATTTAACATAATTTATAGTCATTATATGCCACATATTTCATAATATTATGAATTATATGATTATGTAAATGAAAATTGGCAAGTCAAAAAATCTGGATGATTTTTTTTTATAACATCAACTTTCCTACACTTTTGCTAATATAAATACTCATGCGCTTGTGCACATGTAAACAAGTTTATCCTGCCGCCAGATTCATTTGATTGGTCCATTGTTTTAAAACCAATATTAGGCGCTGTATGTTAAAATAATAATAAACTGTCCTTTCAACTTATCACACTGTATTAAAAGCATGGCATGTATGCCAGTTTACAACTCCAAAAAGACAAAACTACCCATTTTATAATATTAATTTTACTGTTTTAAATATTTTGTTTGCAATTTATGTTTAAAAATATGAAGCTGTCAGTAAGATTTTTTCAAAAGAAATGCATACTCTTATTCAGCAAGGATGCATGATGAATTCAGCCATGAATTCATCAAACATGACAGTAAAGACATTTATAAGGTTACAAAATATTTCTATTTCAAATAAATGTTGTTCTTTTAAACTTTAAAAAAGACCTGAAAAAAATGACGGTTTCCTCAAAAAGTTTTTTTCAACATTGATAATAATATCACCAAATCAGCACATTAATAACATCAACTTTCCTACACTTTTGCTAATATAAATACTCATGCGCTTGTGCACATGTAAACAAGTTTATCCTGCCACCAGATTCATTTGATTGGTCCATTGTTTTAAAACCAATATTAGGCGCTGTATGTTAAAATAATAATAAACTGTCCTTTCAACTTATCACACTGTATTAAAAGCATGGCATGTATGCCAGTTTACAACTCCAAAAAGACAAAACTACCCATTTTATAATATTAATTTTACTGTTTTAAATATTTTGTTTGCAACTTATGTTTAAAAATATGAAGCTGTCAATAAGGTTACAAAATATTTCTATTTCAAATAAATGTTGTTCTTTTAAACTTTAAAAAAGACCTGAAAAAAATGACGGTTTCCTCAAAAAGTTTTTTTCAACATTGATAATAATATCACCAAATCAGCACATTAGAGTGATATTTGAAAGATCATGTGACACTGAATACTGGAGTAATAATGCTGAAAATTCAGCTTTACCATCACAGGAATAAATTACATCTTAAAATAAACAAAAAAGAGGAAACAGTTATTTAAATTGGAATAATATTTCCCAATAACTGCAGCCATGGCAAGCATAAAAGAATTTAAAACATTTAAAAAAAGAAACTTACTGACTCCAAACTTTTGAACCCACTCATTCCTTTACACAAGACCTCAAAGGAGATGTACCTGCACTAGAAAAGGACTTCACTTGTTTCCCTCCAAGGAGTCTGCGTCAGCTGACTGCCAATCACAACCACTGGACCCATCTCTCACACACAGCCTGCAGCCTGAGAGAATACAAATAAACTGTACCGCACACTTCATTTGCATTTATGTTCTTGACAGATACTGCCTCAAAGCAACTTACAAAATGATGTACATACTACCAGCAATTTGTATCTGTTTGTTTTGAGTGTGTTTGTTTGTGAGGCGGGTTTGGGTCATGGACCTTACTGAGGTTGGCGGGAGGGCTCGGGTGGTTGTTACAGGATGGGGTGCCTCCTGGGCCATTATTAGGACCTCCTGCATTTCTGGAATCAGTGCATAATCCACCGGCCGCAGGCCAAACACATTCCTGAAAAACACAGACATATGTATAGTTTATGCAAAGTACTCTTTATTGAAAACAAAAACATTTTCAAGGACTGTATCCTCTAGATGTGTTCTGTTAAGCCTGCTAATGCCTCATAGGCGAAGAAAAGTTCCAACCAACCGGGAATAAATAAACCTCACAAAACGGCACACTTTGTGGATTTGTCTTGTGGCCTTTGTTTTTGCATGGCTATGAAGGTTAAAAGAATGTAAGATGTCCCTTTTGTCATTTTATGGTCTTGTCTAAAACGGTCATAGAGGATGGGAGATTTGTGGCAGAGGGAAACAAAATATATAAATCTGAATGTAATATTGTGTAATTGGTTAAAAAAGCCAGAGATATTACTCCTAATTTTGATGTAATTTTCTTCTTGGGGAACTTCTATATTTATAACAATAAGTGTTGTATTTATAAAGTAAACACAATCTTTATGCTTTATATTTAAGTTTTTAGTATTGCTACGTGTCTCCCAAGTATTTATTAAGAAAAAAAACTGTGAAAATCACAAAAATTTTGAAAAAAAGTGAATAATTTTATTTAGCAAGGATGCCTTTCAATTGATAAAAAGTGACAGCAAAAACGTTTATAATGTTACAAAAGTTTTCTATTTCAAGCAAGTGCTGTTCTTTTGAACTTTCTATTCAAACAATAGAAATCAAAGCATCCTAAAAAAATATTAGTTTCCACAAAAATTAAGCAGCACAACTGATTTCAACATTGGTAATAATAAGAAATGCATGCATAAAAATTTAAATAACAATAAAAATTATTTTTAAAATATTATATTAAAACAGTTAAGAATAAAAAGAGCATATATACATAAGATATAGAGACATAGCACAGTGCTCATTCCGTAAATGCACAGTTAAACACGTTTTGAGTCTAGCTGCAGCATTAGCATATCTATTCTTGCAATTTCGCAAGATATAAACTCGCAATCTCGAGTTATAATGTCAGAATCATGAGACAAACTCACAATTGTGAGAAAAAAGTCAGAATTGCAAGATATAAACTCGCAACCGTGTGGGGAAAAAAAGGCAGAATCCCTCAATTTGACTTCTTTCTCTGAATTGGGAGATATAAAGTCCAATTCAGAGGGGAAAAAAGTAAGCTCGCAATTCTGACATTTTCTTACAATTGCAAGTTTAAATCTCAGAAGTTAGATTTTATAACACAACCAATAAAAAGCTTGGGTAAAAAAGTACTTTTATTCAACAAGGATGCACTCAATTGATCAAAAGTGACAGTAAAGATTTCTGTTTATAATAAACGTTGTTCTTTTGAATGTTATAGTCATTAAACGTATCATGGTTTCCACAAAAATTTCAAGAAGCACAAATGTTTTCAACATTAGTAATAATAATAAGAAGAAGAAATGTTTCTTGCGCATATTAGATATGATTTTTGAAGGATCGTGTGACTCTGAAGACTGGAGTAATGATGCTGAAAATTCAGCTTTGCCATCACAAGAATAGATTATTTTTCAGAATATATTCAAATAGAAAAGTTATTTTAAGTTGTAATAATATTTCACAATATTACTGTTTTTACTGTATTTTGCTCAAATAAACGAAACCTTGGTAGCATAAGAGACTTCTATAAAAATATGAAATATCTTACCAACCCCAAACTTTTGAACACTAGTAAATAAACATTTAATTCAATAGCGTAAGAGCACATTCATTTTTTTAACCTTTAGAGCCATTTAGCATTAAGAATGGAAATTATATTAAATTGTAAAAATGTTTCACAATATTACATTTTTACTGTATTTTTGATCAAATAAATGCAACCTTGTTGAGCATAAGACATGTCTTTCAAAAACATCAGAAATATATTTATTTTTTACATCTGGAACAATTTAGTATTAAGAAGGGATAAATTATATTAAATTGTAATAACATTTCATACTGCCTTGGTTAGCATAAGAGACTTCTCTGAAAGACATTAAATATCTTACCAACCCCAAACCTTTGCATGCTAGTGAATAACATTTCATTAAAAAAAAAAAAAAAAAGTTATCAAATTATTTAGATTTTATGTTTAAAATGATTGACAAGTTTACCTAATAATATAAGTGCCATGTATTTTTATGCTTTAAGCTTACCAACATGCTACATATTATCAAACTACTGAAATCAGTGAGTCGAGTCACATTTCGTGTGCAGTGCTGTTTGTGTGATGTGCGGCGAGTATCTGTCCACATAGAGTGTTTCAAATAAGTCACTTATGAGGTTCTGTGACAGTTAGGATGCTGCTCACTAGAGCTAGCGGCTCTGTCTTGCTTGTACTTGCTACCCTCACGGTCCCTCAAGAAGTGGCTTTTCAGATCTGAAAAGCATTAATGATTACTGCTGGTACTGCAGGGATGTGCCAGTCAATTCATACAACACATTACAGAGAAGACTCTGCCCACAGTAGTTCCACCCGTAGCCCCACTGCTCCGATTCCAGACTGCAAGGAGTGAAAGTGATTGATTATGTGTGACAGGAGTGGATTGCTTCTGTGCAGTGCTTCTATGACAGAGCTGATGCTTCACTTCACCATTGACTAACGAAGCATAAATCTGCTGATGCTTTATGCGCTCCCAATGTACAGCACAGCACTAGTCAATCAATGTACAAAGAGCAGACAGACAAAAAGAGATGCAGAGACGCATGCAGAGAACTCTTGGGATGAGCATTTATTCATCTGGGTTCGCTGCCAATCTTGGGGAAATAGAGTTCATTAAGATAAAGGGTATGTGGGAGGAAGCGGAGCAGAAGTTCCCGAACATCTCTACACCAGGTACACACCATAGCGCAGTCATAAGTTACAAAATATGCACATATAAAATTTATGAATAAAACACTATCACATAACTGGGCTAAGAAGTATATGTGATGGTATACCCATTCAACAGTAGACATGTGTCAACCTGTAGAGATTTTGCAACATCTTTTCTTTTGTATCGCTGAGGTGCAGTGACAAGCAGATAAATTGACTTTTATCCATTTAATATTATTTGCTTTATTGTTTGATGCTAGATGTATTCATTTACGATAACTATTTTTTGGTTTGTGTAGTACATAAAATTTCTAATTAAAATGAATAACAAAATGAATACCAAATGAGATTAAGAACTTTTAATTTGTAAAGTTATTTCTCTAGATGGTCCAAAAACCTTCACAAAAATAAATAAATAAATAAATATAAATATATTTATATTTAAAAATTAATATAAATAAGGGAGCACTTCATGCTTCCTTCTGCTGACCAGCTTTTTGAAGATGCTGATTTCAT
>NW_015507377.1:6603-11476 GCF_001515645.1 Sinocyclocheilus grahami | reverse complement strand
ACTCAAAAGATATCCTAGATATTTCATATATATATATATATATATATATATATATATATATATATATATATATATATATATAATGGGAAAAAAAGAAATGGATACTTGCATTTAGCAAGAATTCATTAAATCGATCAAAAGTGTAAAAATAAATACCATGATAATTTTATAAATTGTGAAAAAAAAGCATCACGGTTCAACAAAAAACATTAAACAGCAAAAACTGGTTTGAACATTGATAACAACAACAATAATAATAATAAAGGAATAAAGGCATAAGACACTATTTTCAAAAACATTTAGAACAGTCCTTCCTTATCAAATGGATATACAGTATATATATATATATATATATACAGTGCCTAAAACTAACTTTTTGCCAGACCTGCCAATGGCCGGTGACTTAAATGGGTCATATGATGCTGCTAAAAAGAACATTATTTGGTGTAATGAAATGTGTTTATGCGGTTTAAGGTTCAAAAAACACATTATTTTCCACATACTGTACATTATTGTTTCTCCTCTATGCCCCGCCTTTCTGAAACGTGTCGAATTTTACAAAGCTCATCGGTCTGAAAAAGCGAGGTGTGCTGTGATTGGCCAGCTATCCAGTGCGTTGTGATTGGCCGAATACCTCAAGCGTGAGACGGAAATGTTACGCCCCTTACCATATTGTGATGATGCCGTCAGGCCAGAGCGATGATTCAAAAATATGAAAACCCATTATAAACGAGGCATTCTGGATTATAATGACTTATACTTTTTACGCGTTGAGTTGCATCGCGCCACGTAAACAAAAAACCATGTCTGCATTTGTGATCGGAGAAATGACAAACAACAAGCCCTACTCTACACTCCCCAAAAAACTCGCTTTAAATATATAAAATATAAAAACTCTTTAAATATAAAAAACGTAGTTACAGTCTTTGAGTCAGAAGAGCCGGCATTGTAGTCTACTCTCCCAGGATCAGGAAACAGTCCTCCATAAAATGCGCTGCACACATCTGAATATTTGGGTTGAAGTGTTCTGGAACAGTGTTGTAAATACAACTTAACCACTGATTTCTAGTCGTGTCCTCTTTTGGAAGACCATCAAAGTAGTTTCGCTTTCACAACGAAACAGCGTCACACACGGCAGCCTACCGTGAGCGGCGGCGGTCTAGAGTGAGCAGAGGCTCGGGGCTAGAGTGAGAAATGGCCGGAGGGTTAGAGTGAGCAGAGGCGGCGGGCTTGAGAATGGCGTGGCTGGCGATTTCGACGAAGGAGCGTCCGGAAGGACATGTGACGACTCCGGGAAGGACTCCGCTTCGTCCACGGTGAAAGCCGATCCAGCGATCCACCGCGCAAAGTTGTAGTATTTCCTCAGCAACCAGCACGGATCAGCTCCATGCATGACGAAGCAGATATCGTCCTATTTTTGAAGAGCAAACAAAGTAGTTTCGCTTTCACAACGAGGCACACAGCGTCTTTACGACATGGCGGTGGCCAACAAAACTACCGCGAGAATAAAAGTTACGCCTTCTTTCTTTGCTTGAACATTTGGGCGGCGTTATGCAAATCTTCCCACATAGTGATGTAGATATGTGGGGGCGTGTTAGAATGAGCCGTTTTAGGTAGGCGTGGCTGACTCTCAAATTTTATAAAGAATATCTCTTTGGATTTGCAACTTTACAGATCTTCTTTATTCATCAAGAGCTTGTAACACTCCAAAGAGAAAGGAAAAATGTAAATTGCATCATATGACCCCTTTAAGAAAATTTACCAGCCAGAAATATTTCTTACCAGCCATGGAAAAAAAAAAACAGACAGTTATGACACCAAAATTTGAGATAATAGCAAAAACTCACAATCCTTGATTCCAGTTTCGATACTGTTAAAACTACTAGCTTAACCAATAAAAATATAATAGGCTACATTTTTAAAGACTAGTAAATAGTCAGTTGTAAAATAAGAGCAAATCAAATTACAAGCAATAGCACAAAATAGCCTACTATACAACAAAGATACAAATAGAAATGGTGCATTTCAGGCAGGTCTAACAGTGATTTTCAGGTAGCCTACAGAAATTTAATAAATTAAACTAATCAAATAACACTATAGTCTTTCAAGAGCAGTGAGTGATTGTTTTTTTTTTCTTTGTCCTATTTTCTTTGATCAACATTAAAAACGCATACAAAAGCAGGATTATTGGAATTCTGTGCCTATCACTTTAACACCATGTCTACACAGCAGCAGCTTGAAGTTGTCAATACTGGATGCGACAGTCAAGTCAAGTCAAGTTTATTTGTACAGCACTTTTCACGATACAAATCATTGCAAAGCAACTAAACTAACGAATAATAATGTGCATTTGATTAGATATAACTGCAGTAAAAGATTATGAGATGCATTATTTGAATGCTTGGCCAAAGAGATGTGTCTTTAATCTAGATTTAAACAGAGAGAGTGTGTCTGAACCCCGAACGTTATCAGGAAGGCTATTCCAGAGTTTGGGAGCCAAATGCGAAAAAGCTCTACCTCCTTTAGTGGACTTTGCTATCCTAGGTACTACCAAAAGTCCAGAGTTTTGCAACCTTAGCGAGCGTGATGGATTGTAGCGTGGTAGAAGACTAGTTAGGTACGCAGGAGCTAACCCATTAAGGGCCTTATAGGCAAGTAATAATATTTTGTAACAGATACGGACAAAGTGGCTGCTGCTTGGACTATTTCAGAAATAGAACAGGAAATCAGTTTACTTTCGGGGATTTGTTGTGTCGCGCCGCATCCTGTGTAGACAATATCACTGATTATAATGGGTTCTATTGTCTTGTGACACATTGCGTCGCGTGCGGTTCATGTTCGGTTTCTTTCTCAGCTGTTAATGTTCACTTAAGAACCAACTACTTTACTAGGATACTCACAGAGACAGGCATTTTTTTACATAATTTTGTGTGAATTTGTCCGTTCAAGCGCAGGAAGGAAGCAGAGCTCAAGATGCGGCTTTCAGGCCGGGGCTTCGGATGTTTAAACTTCCCACTCTGCGTGAGTAACGTGTGTCCTTTCATGTGTTCTAGCTCTTGAATATTTACATTGCAAAAGGCTTAAACTTTTGTGATGAAGCAGCACTGACCTGTTAACTGTACAGAGCGTCGTTCACATTTGTTCACGTTTATGTTCTCACAACACTGCACAACATTTAGCCTACCGGCCATCTGGCGACTGACAGTTTCATATACTCGCCAAAGCCGAAATTTTTACTCGCATTTGGCGCTTGGCGAGTATTAATTTTAGGCCCTATATATATATATATATATATATATACATGAATCTAAAAAGGTTGAATCTATATATATATATCATTCAAAAATTTTGACAGAATTTTACAAAAGATTGCCATTTCAAATATATCCAGCTTCCACAAAAATACTAAGATGCTAAAAAAAACAATTGTTTTACATTGTAATAACATTTCACAATATTACTGTGACATTTCACAGCCTTGGTGAACGTAAGAGACTTTTTTTTTAAACATAAAAATATCTTAAATTTTTGACAGGTAGTGTTACAGTTATAGTTATACTGTATCATCCGGCCTGACAGGGTTTATTTTAACACAATGTCGTTTAAAGAAATATCAGAGTGATCTTCAATCAAACCTCAGCTTCAGGTGATTGACTGAGTTTTTGATCAGGTGAAAGAATTTGAGGTCAAGTACTCACAGTACATTTTGGGACGCGCCTCGTTCAACCAAGAGCTTGACCACCTTTATTTGCCCATTCTTTACAGCATCGTGCAGTGGAGAGTCGTTCTGATAGCCTGGAGTGTTCAACAGCGCCCCCTCCTGGAGCAGTTCCTCCACCACTCCCAGGTGACCCAGATTACAAGCCTCATGCTGCAAAATCAAAAACACAAAATACAATGCATAATTGCCTTAGTAGCAGATATAACAATGTTGTCATATTATGATGGATTAAAATATCAACAGCATTATTATAATAGTTTGGACCCAATAATTCCCTAGAATCAACAACTTGGCAAAGGCCTTTAAACTAGACCTGTGGAATTTATGACTGAGGGGAAATGCAGTTATATATTCACAGAGATTTTTCTTTAAGAAACTTAGAACATGTTGTGGTTCATTATTATTCAGTTGTGAAAGGTTTTTCATAGAAGATTTATGATTCAGATGTTAAGAATCCCCTTTACTAATTCTCAACAGCCTACTGTAATGTGAAAGAAATAATGATACATTATTTAAATTATAAAGTACATTTGTAACAAAATTTCAAGCATATGGAACCTGATCTAGGGGTCACACTTGCAGGGGTCACTGAATATTTCTCAGTGTATGTTTACTTATTAAAGTACATTTCTGTAGAGGCACAAATCGTAAAGCCTATAAAAAATACAAAAAAGTATTTTTACTAAATACAGAAAAGTACTGTTCAGGAAAGAAAGATACAGTTGACTGAAAACACACTGAACTTTTGTCTATATGGGGTAAGCATTGTCTATAACGTTATATAGGGTAAGTTGTCACAATGAAACCTGCTATTAAACAGTTTATTGAAACATTGAAGCATTGACAATTTAAAAGCGAAACAATTTTTTAAAAATGCAACTTAAAAATATCAAAACAAATTCATATATCTAACGTGACAACTTGCACAGTTTAAACTTTCAGTAAATATTGTGGTGTTTAAACAGCAGCTTGCAAAAGCATGATCATTTTAATTGTGATGATGCCTTAGTTTGGAGGACAAAATTGCAAAAATATACTTAATGTAATAAAATATAATTAAAATAATTTATTGAAAGCAAACAATAAAAAAAGTAAAAACTAAAAAAATGATATATATATATATATATATATATATATATATATATATATATA
>NW_015507377.1:5085-6534 GCF_001515645.1 Sinocyclocheilus grahami | reverse complement strand
TATATATATATATATATATAAATAAATAAAATAAAATAGTAGTATTGCTTGTTGCACTGAATTTATTTTATACCTTGCTGTGGAATTTTGTCCCTTCTAAAATATTGCACAAACAGTAAATGTACAAGCTTATTTGTGTAGCAAAAGATGCAAAATTTGCACTACCAGTGTACATATTTCATTTTACCATTTCCAAATGCAAAAAGCTACATTGATCTTACACTTCATATATACAGGATAAACATTTGAAAAACAACCACAAACACAGAAGGGTAATGGTAAAATTTACAATAACCATTAAGACAGTTTAGTATTCAGTGAACCTACAGCATTCTGCTAGGGCAGGGGTAGGCAAGTTCGGTCCTAGAAAGCCGCAGTCCTGCAGAGTTCAGCTCCAACCCTAATCAAACACACCTGAACAATCTAATCAATGTCTTTAGGATTACTAAGGCTGTAGGCAGGTGAGTTTTTTTTCAGGGTTGGAGCTGAACTCTGCAGGACTGCGGCTCTCTAGGACCGAACTTGCCTACCCCTGTGCTAGGGTAACATATATTACTGTACATACAGGGAAAAGCTTTCCAACCATTTTCAGCCCAGACAACCTCGAACAAGAGGCAAGGGTGTTCTGTGTAAAAGATTTATGTAGGATTGTGTGTGATTGCTCTTGGCTCACCAGTGGTGTCCAGCCTGCATTGTCCTTCAGGTTGGGGTTGGCTCCCTGAGCAAGGAGCTTACGGACCTCCTCCACATCACCCTGTACAAAAGACCAGGGTCAAGAGGTCTGTGGTAGCAGATACTGATCAACCAGACTCAAACACTGACCTAGCATCAATCATTAAGTGACCAAAAAGACTCGTTGCTGGAATGCTAACAAAGAACAGTCTCAGTTCAACTAATTCAACTAATATAATGCAGCTATATAATGTGTATATAATGGGCTTACAGATTTTGCCACACATTCAACTTTTACAGTTTGTGCTTGTTAAGCATGTCAAGTTTATTCATTTAGCGCATTTCCCACACTCTGGTATTCAGTTTCGCTTTAAAAGCTGTTTATAATGAAGGGCACAAGAAATTGGGTTTATTTTATCTTTATATTTTTCATTCTTGTTCCGTATACCATTAAAATTTGAAGGATTTTTGTGAAGTAAGGGGAAGTAAAATACTTGCTTTTAGTGTTTACAACATTTATAAAAATGTAGTTTTATTTACCAGTATTTTACATAATATCTATATACAAACCCAATTCCAAAAAAGTTGGGACACTGTACAAATTGTGAGTAAAAAAGGAATGGAATAATTTACAAATCTCATAAACTTATATTTTATTCACAATAGAATATAGATAACATATCAAATGTTGAAAGTGAGACATTTTGAAATGTCATGCCAAATATTGGCTCATTTTGGATTTCATGAGAGCTACACATTCCAAAAAAGGTGGGACAG
>NW_015507377.1:3839-4891 GCF_001515645.1 Sinocyclocheilus grahami | reverse complement strand
GACTAAAGAGGACAAGGACAATCCAAGTTGTTATCAGTGCTCAGTTCAGAAGCCTGCATGTCTGATGGTATGGGGTTGCATGAGTGCGTGTGGCATGGGCAGCTTACACATCTGGAAAGGCACCATCAATGCTGAAAGGTATATCCAATTTCTAGAACAACATATGCTCCCATCCAGACGTCGTCTCTTTCAGGGAAGACCTTGCATTTTCCAACATGACAATGCCAGACCACATACTGTATCAATTACAACATCATGGCTGCGTAGAAGAAGGATCCGGGTACTGAAATGGCCAGCCTGCAGTCCAGATCTTTTACCCATAGAAAACATTTGGCGCATTATAAAGAGGAAGATGCGACGAAGAAGACCTAAGACAGTTGAGCAACTAGAAGCCTGTATTAGACAAGAATGGGACAACATTCCTATTCCTAAACTTGAGCAACTTGTCTCCTCAGTCCCCAGACGTTTGCAGACTGTTATAAAAAGAAGAGGGGATGCCACACAGTGGTAAACATGGCCTTGCCCCAACTTCTTTGAGATGTGTTGATGCCATGAAATTTAAAATCAACTTATTTTCCCTTAAAATTATACATTTTCTCAGTTTAAACATTTGATATGTCATCTATGTTGTATTTTGAATAAAATATTGAAATTTGAAACGTTTTTATTCACAATTTGTACAGTGTCCCAACATTTATGGAATCGGGTTTGTTATATATAATTTCTTTATAATAATAAAATATGCAATTAATGAAATGAAACTTTTTTTCCAGAAAATAAGGTAAAAATAGGGATCCACCAATATTTAAATATTTAGAGACGATAATTATTTTCAAGTCATGGCCAAAAAGAGATAAATAGCAGATATTAAAAATTATCATATTTATACTATTTTGTTAAAAAAATAAAACTACAATTAAATATTTTAAATGCTACAAGTTAATTTAGGCATCACAACATTACAATTTTCAGTATGGAAATGTACAGTATATTTACTTTGAAATTTGCTAGTTTATACAGGTGCATCTCAATAAATTAGAATGTCGTGGAAA
>NW_015507377.1:587-2455 GCF_001515645.1 Sinocyclocheilus grahami | reverse complement strand
ATGTACAAATATGCAATTATCAAATATCAGTCGATCGATACAGAATACCACTTAAAAAACTAACATGGTATCAATATAGTGTATTCCTACTGTACTTATCAACTTTTAAAAGGGAGAAGAAAACATTTTCCATGTCTTGATGTAAAGACTGTCTTGAAACTATATTTTTGCACAAATTGATGTAATTTTGCCAACATGCGGATATAAGTGAACACATGGCAGCTAAGTACAGTGGCGTCTCTCCGTTGTGATTCCTTTTTATGTAAGAGGGACTTGCCTGTTTGTGTCTCACACTTGAAGACTTCTTCCCAAGGTCAGGGGTAGCTGGTGTGATTGAGTTCACATTCTGCTTCTCACTGGAATGTCTGGATGTTTTCAGACTCTGAGAGTGGTCGTCAGTTGAAGCAGTTTCTTCTCTAGATGATCTCTTCTTCCATCCTGAATTTGTTCTGGGTTGTTTTAGCGTTCTCTGTGGATCATCACTGTCCTGATCCTCTCTGGTTCTCATACGCACTCTGGGAAGAGAAGGCTGAGGAGGCCCTGGAGTGTTTTCATTGGATTCTTGTGGGATATCAGTGACAGGCTCAACCTGTCCATCGTAACATGGTGAACTCAAAGTTGCAGAGTTTTCCAAATCGCTTAGGATGCTTTTTGGGGGACTGGGAATTTAATTCTGTGCTGCAGAAGATGGACAGCCTTATGAGTCTCCACAGGTTGGCTGTGAGGGAAATGGAAAGAAGCTCTCTTACTGGACCTCCTGTTGTCATCTCCAGAGCTCACTTTTTCATCCTCTTCATCCTTCTTGTCTATAGCACCTTCTTTTCCAAAGGCCCAATGCTGATTGATAGCCTCTAGCTTCATTCTTGCATAGTCTGAGTCCATGTTTTGGGCCTTTGACCACCACCAGTTTGTTTGATCCTTCTTTTCTTTATTTTCTTATTTGCCTTCCCCTGTGGAGGGGAGGATGACCCAGACTCCTGGGAGGAAGAGGTGAAGTTAAAGACGGAAAGGTCTTTGGAAGAAGGTGATGGATTGGCTTTCTTTCCCTGGACTTCATTTGATGTGTTTGAGTCAACAGGTTTCTAAATGCAGCAGCGTACTTTACGACTCTTTGGGCTAAACCATATTTTGATGTTCTTCTTATTCTTAGGGATATACCTCTCATCCGACTGTATGGTATCGGTGGCCATGGCTAAGGGAATCACAAAGAGAATCACATTGCACCAGTCAATAATAATAATAAAAAAGTAATCTTACAAAGTTGTGCACATTCAAGTATTAAATAAAGGACACAATAACTTAAAAACACCTCTTCAATAAGAAACTTGGATGGTAATTCAGAAAGTATGTATATATATATATTTTTTTTTTTTAAATACCGAAATTAATTTAAAGTCAAACAATTAGGCGGTGTTACAGTGCTCCAAATAAATGAATAAATAAAACATAATTATTTTAACATTTAATTTAAGTGGACTATTATATATTTATATAGTCTATTTAAAATATAAACTGTATAATACTATTCATTATTTGTTATTATAGTTAACTAAACTAAAAAAATACTTAAAATACATTTTAACTGGAATAATAAAAACTATAGACATTTTTTTATTTGTTTTAAAAATAAATTATGAATATTGTTTTCTTTTAGTTATTCCATTTGACATTATTGAATTCATTACTATTATTATTTTATATTACATAACCCTGAAAAAATGTTTTGTGTACATGTGAGTTCAATATAAAGATAATATCTGATATTTTTTATGAAATGTATGATGAAAATTATGTTTTTCAAAAATTTATGGAACCACCAAAAACACATATTCTCAAGTAGATTAGCTGGTTCACTTTGAGCTTTTTTT
>NW_015507377.1:0-220 GCF_001515645.1 Sinocyclocheilus grahami | reverse complement strand
ACATTGCATAAGTATAGTCATTATCAGTCTCAAAGTTCAGTTGGAGATTTGTGTATTGGAAAAAAGAGAACATCATTTGAAGTACATAGTGTTCGGCACATTACATAAAGGGACATAATTATAATATACATGTCTTAAAGTTATGATCAGGGTTGACTCTTGTAGCGAATCAGCGCACAACAGGAAATATGAATAATTAACCATAACTAATTATAATTAA
>NW_015507376.1:74594-79794 GCF_001515645.1 Sinocyclocheilus grahami | reverse complement strand
ATGCTTACAAATGTCATTAAACTTCTAATTCATATGATCATGCACTTGTTGAAAATCTACAAATGATTTTAACCAGTTAAACATTATATAATGTTTGTTAATGATTTATTAATGAAAGTTATTATAAAGTGTTACCCCAATGCTTTCTGCGATCGGTTGAAACTCCTTAAAAATTTCACCTCTCCAGAGAAAAATGGCTGAAAGATCTGGATAACGAAAAGCTGCACATCATGGTGGATGACGAACTAAAACTACAGCGTGGCCGCATTGTGTTTTTGTTTTGACTGATGTTTCGACTCCAGTCCAATTACCGACATAAAAAATTGCCTTTTTATTTAAATTTTTTTGGGCTAGTTAAATTCTTTTCAGGTTACCAAAATCTCAACAGTGCCAGCCCGAAGCGCTACCAGGGATTTTGGATTATAATGTTGCGAGCCCTGTACAGTACAGTGTGAGCCTCTTATTCAAAGCGGCCAATGGACCGATCCATCACCGAGCGAGTCCTTTGGTGTCTGTCATTATACCGTCTAGAGTCAAGAGTGCATGATTGGTAATATTTTCTCAGAACACGAGTTCTGCGATGTAGAACACAATTTATAATGGAATCATCATGTGCCAAGCAATCCTCGCTAGTTAAAACATGAAAACACAGAATGCCGCAGGAAAAGTGCATCCACTACAAATATTTCCCTTTAAACGCATATAAAAAAAAGTTGTAACTTCTGGATAATGATTTCATGTCATTTGAGTGCGGAGTGACATATTTAATCTAAAAGTGTATATCAGATGTAAAACAGCTTAAATCAAGTTTACTTCAGTGCTTCACTCACTCAGAGTGCATAAGCAAGGTCTAAAGTGTCTGTACGGTGCGCACATATTTATGCCTAGTTTATTTTGTAATTCCCCATACGCCCATTTTATACATCAGACCCCAGGAGAAGAAACACCCATCCTAGATCAACTTGTGATGCTACATTTACAACCCAGCTTGAGCAAACAGATGTCTGATAAAAATATAAGTTTGTTATACAATTAGTGTGCAACAGTGGTTTTATTTGCTCATCAAAGCCCTTTAAATGAAGAACAATTGCGGACAGCAGCAGTAACTACCAAATGTAAAGCCGATTACCCACATTTCAGAGTTCACCTCACGCAAAATAAATGTTTTTGTTAAATACTGTCGCATAATTAATTGATAGAAATAAATGGTTTTCATCGTTTTCAATTCAAAAGTACATATTAGGTTTAATGTTACACAAAATAATTTTTTTGTTAAGCAACTTCTGCATTATTTCTTAATTTAATGCGTGACGTGTCGACAGCCAGCATTAGTATTTGTCTGGTCATGTCTGTCCTCATGCGTCGAATGAAACCACTTTAATTAGGACACTTATATGACATTCTTCACAAATATCTTTCATTTCTGTGGAGCTGGACATTTGAATAAGGATCAAAATCAAAAATTGAATAAGGATTCTTCAGCTTTGAGAATAAACACCAACCTGTTTGTGTCTCGGCATCTTCATGTTTGACTCTGAACGCTTTTTTATTCTTCGTGTCTTCACTCTCCTCTCTAATAAACGTTTGTGTCTCACCATCTTCATATGTAGACACATCTTCGGTTTTCATGTCTTCACTCTCCTCTTTTACAAACGCCATCTTTGTTTGTGTCTCAGGATCTTCTTGTTTCATGCTGAATACATCTTTAATCCTAATGTTTTCGCTCTCCTCAAACTCCATCTTTGTTTGTTCCTCAGTATCTTCATGTTTGAATCCTTCTTCAATCTTCATGTCTTCACTCTCCTCTTTAATAAACTCCATCTTTGTTTGTTCCTCAGTATCTTCATGTTTGACTCTGAATGCTTCTTCAATCTTCATGTCTTCACTCTCCTCTTTAATAAACTCCATCTTTGTTTGTTCCTCAGTATCTTCATGTTTGACTCTGAATGCTTCTTCAATCTTCACGTCTTCTCTCTCCTCTTTAATAAACTCCATCTTTATAATCGTGAGTCACGTGGATCTCAGTCGCTTCGGGCGGGAGTTTTTCTGTGTTTGGACACTCTGTCCTGTTTAAGATGAGAATAACAGAAAGAAAAATAAATGCAAACTAAATCAGCTGTAGGGTTGCCACCCATCCCTTGAAGTACTATAAAATACTACGTATTTAAAGGTAAAATGATGCATCCCATATCAAAGCAATACGGTTTACGAAGCATGAAGCATTACAAAGCAATTGCGATTTGTTCAACTTTTTTGTCCAACTCAATTTGTCCCGATAGTTGAATCAGCAAATAACGATTCTGCAGTGTGCATAATACTAATAGCAAGTATATTGAAATCAATTTCATAAGAACTATTAGAGGAGCTCATTTGCGCGTGACTGCATTTTGGCGACTTTGTTTCCATAGCGACAGAGTTTCGAGAACGTGCGCCGCAAAGGCCTTTTCACGCATGCGCTAAACCTGCGCGGGTTTTAAAACCTCAAGCAAAGTTGTCTGTTGTGTGAATGCTGCATCTATAAGTTTTAAAGTTTCTATCCACAACCCTCGTCGTTTGTTCTGGCGAGGACGTACAGAGTAAATGGTTGTTGCATGTATTTAGATGTTTATTTACACAACGCCTCCCTTTTTCTAACGACACCGTCACTAAAGTGATCCGTTTTCATATAATAAATAAATCTGGTTAATTCTTCTATAGATAAGAACCTGAGCTTTACTACATGACAGAATTTTCATTTTGGGGTGAACTACCCCTTTAAGGTGACGGACACATCCGCGCTTCTAAAGTTATAGACCTACTGTTTTATTAAAATTTGGATAGTCTGATAATATAATATTCCATTCATTATCAGAGCTCAGTAGACATATTTAGACATTATTAGGATGAAGAATTAATAGATTATAATTAATGTGAGGCCCTATTTATTAATTTCTCATTTATATTAATTATATATATACATAGGAAATAATCATATAGTCATACCCAGCAAACATGCCCGCGTGGGCCCACTGCGGGTTTTCTGTGGGACAGTGTGGGCAGAGCAAACCCACACTAAACTAAGGATTTTCACAGTCGAATTGGAATTTTCGAATCTTGCCGACAGTCGGCTGATAGTCGAATCATATGTTTGGGGGCGGGTGCAAAATACATTACCAAGAGTCAAGTCAGACATTCGACAATCATAAATACTGACGTTAACACAAAGCGAAAATGTGAAACGGACGCCTCGCAGATACAAAAATAATGTTTTGATTAAAAGGTAGATAGCGTTAAACATCAGCGAAACTCTAAGAATTCACTTTTTTATAATAGTGCTCTCATTATAACGTTATGTGTATGACAGTAGTTATTAATGTTCTGCATTTCTGTTTTGAGCTGCGCGCACTGAAGATGGCCAGTAGAGTGACGCATTTGATAGCAGGTTTGTAATCAATGGGATTTAACTCATCATTTATCTCATATAGAATACGCTTCGTTATTTATACAACATAACGTTAATATTACGACTTATAGGCTCTCTGCACAAAGTGCCCCGAATACATGAACATGTCTGCGCGGCTCTGAATGAACTCTTTTTGTGGACGCGTGCTTCACGCAACAACGTGCAAAAACACGGCAACTAAACTCTAAAAATTTGTTTTAAATAAAATTTTAAAAATAAAAGCGTTTTATTATAATAGTGTTCTCATTATAATGTTATGTATATGACAGTCCCAGTTATAGTTATAAATATTCTGCATTGTTGTTTGTCCTGCTCGCGCTGCGCGCTAAAGAGATAATCACCGTACCATGAAGCGCTTTACCGCAGCGCAACTCAACCAAATGCATCTTATACGAGATAAATAATATATACACGATATATATATAAACTGGCTGAAATGTTTTGAAACCACTTGTACCCTATCCGATCGGAAAAAATCCAGTCTTTCACTCTGTGCGTGTCAGTTTGAGTCTTGTTAAAGTTTTAAATCCCTGCCGCCAAGATGCTCCTCTGTCGGTCACGGATTACAGAAAGTGAAACTTAAAATATTTATTTGAAGCTTCTTTCTTTTCAGATTCTTATTTACAGCATTATCTTAATAGGCTGTATATTAACTTTGGGAGAAAACCGGTAGTTTCATGCCGGTATTGGGGTCCACAGCGGGCTGCCCACGCGCGGAAGATTTTTTTTTTGCCCACACGGGCCCCAAAAGAGCATGTTTGACGGGTATACAGTTTGGCATTTTAAAAAAGTAAAAAAAAAAAAAAAAAAGTTATTTAGATAAAAATGGGACAAATAATTACATAATAATGTAGTCCTTATTTAATAAATTAATAAAAAAAAATTATCATCTAGGTAACAGCTGCAGAACTGTCAAAAAACAAAAAAAAGACTAATAATAATGATAAATAATTAAAATGGTGTACATAATAAAAGTGTGCATACTCCTAAATGAGCTAGACAAAAACACTCAAAACTAGTACTAATTAATGAATGAACTTTGATTAGAAGTTAACATGAATGTATTTACGACTTTATGATATTTGGTATCTAATTACGTGCTGATCACATTTAATGGACTGCACTTTAATGCAAATATCTTCTTTTTCGTTAAACACGTTTGCGTTGCATGAACGGGTTGCCCAGCTTGTGACGTCAGCGAATCGCTGAACTGGACTGCGTCGGAGTTTGAGAAGCCAGCGACTGAACTCATGTGTGATGATCAACGGATTCACGATATACCGCGTTTGTGTTAGTCGCGTGTGGATCACAGACATGACCTTTATACATGTATACATTTTAGATAAAGTTGCAGCCAATTAGGTTACAGTCAGCAATAAACATTCAATTCTACACCGTTTATAAAAGTTTAGAGTTGATCGAACGGTTTCTACACTTTAAACACAAACCTTTCTTCGGTCGAATCGCAACATGTGCGAGAGCGCGGCGCGGCCTTATGACGTCACATCACCACAGCAAAATAAAAGTCCTGTTCACACGCTGCACAGAAACTTACATAGAACATGATATACATCTGATAAAAGAGTTGGCAGAAACTCAAGAGTTTAATGTATTGGTGGAAAAACTCATTGTGTGTTTCTGTAAACGTGTAAATATAAATAACTTTGATAGTGTTTCTGTAAATGTGTAAATATAAATAACTTTGATAGTGTTTCTGTAAACGTGTAAATATAAATAACTTTGATAGTGTTTCTGTAA
>NW_015507376.1:60319-68472 GCF_001515645.1 Sinocyclocheilus grahami | reverse complement strand
TGATAGTGTTTCTGTAAACGTGTAAATATAAATAACTTTGATAGTGTTTCTGTAAACGTGTAAATATAAATAACTTTGATAGTGTTTCTGTAAACGTGTAAATATAAATAACTTTGATAGTGTTTCTGTAAACGTGTAAATATAAATAACTTTGATAGTGTTTCTGTAAACGTGTAAATATAAATAACTTTGATAGTGTTTCTGTAAACGTGTAAATATAAATAACTTTGATAGTGTTTCTGTAAACGTGTAAATATAAATAACTTTGATAGTGTTTCTGTAAACGTGTAAATATAAATAACTTTGATAGTGTTTCTGTAAACGTGTAAATATAAATAACTTTGATAGTGTTTCTGTAAACGTGTAAATATAAATAACTTTGATAGTGTTTCTGTAAACGTGTAAATATAAATAACTTTGATAGTGTTTCTGTAAACGTGTAAATATAAATAACTTTGATAGTGTTTCTGTAAACGTGTAAATATAAATAACTTTGATAGTGTTTCTGTAAACGTGTAAATATAAATAACTTTGATAGTGTTTCTGTAAACGTGTAAATATAAATAACTTTGATAGTGTTTCTGTAAACATGTAAATATAAATAACTTTGATAGTGTTTCTGTAAATGTGTAAATATAAAAAACTTTGATAGTGTTTCTGTAAATGTGTAAATATAAGTAACTTTGATACAGTGTTTATGAAAATGTGTAAATAACTTTTTTACAATGTAAAACAACTTTAATTTCTTTTTCCCCCTTTTTTTTAAGGATTTTGGCAGGTAGAAATAAAAAAAGAAATGGTCAGCCCTCTCTCTAATGGTTTTAAACATTCTACAGTCTTTGTAGATGCGCTGGATCATCATGTCATCCTGTGCGTACACAACAACATCACACCAGTCCAAGCCCGAGATCAGCATCTGACCTGGCAATTCCCAGTAATAAGCACGCTGTTGTTTTAGCTCTGGTGTGCCATTCTGCAACTTCAGGTAAGGGCAGTCAACATAACTCTTTACATTTGGCCACTTTATCTCCAAAAGGCCAAAAACCTGGTGCTCTGTGGGGTTGTAAACAATACCATCAGGAGAGGAGCAAAGCCAAGGTGCATCTGGGTGAATTAAGAATCCACAAGGGTAGAAGTTCACTCCGTGCAACAGACTGCACCGCTGCAGATCCCAGTTCAAGGCCTCTCTTCATGTCTGCTGTCTGGCGAGTTCCCTTGTAGATTCTTTCAGCCAAGTGTTCAGCAGAGCTCTGCCCCCGTACATGGCAAACCTCTCTAAATTGGGATGATGTTACTCGTGGCTTTCTAACGAAGTGCCAATCCATCGATGCACTCTGGTCTTTGGTGGCATGCTCAATCTTGTGTGCTGTTTCCAGAGATACTGCCAGTGACTTCACGTGCAGCAGTCCATGTTTGCTATGTACAAATAAGCACACAGATGGGTCAAGGTTGTAACCATCTAGTGGCAGAGGTGGTTGTGGTGGGGCATCCTGATGGGGAGTAATGTTGCTGGCTGTTGGCATGACAGAACACTCCCAGCCTGAACTTTACCGAAAGCAGAATCCACCAACGAATCATCACTGGACATCCCCATTGTGGTGACTAAAGGGGTTGTCGTGCTGGTAAAGTCCTTATACACCTCTGCCACCTGCAGGACTGAGAGGTCAGGCAGGTCGCTGGTAACACCTTTATACAAGGTACTCCTGAAAATGAAAAATAATATTGAAAAATAAGTTGCACATTTTTACAGGCTCAGTCACCATTATCATAACATATAATTCATGTTTTTGTGTTAAAGAAAGTAATATGGTTTTGGAATGAGATGAGGACGAGTAAATGCCATGACTTTTTTGTGAACTCATTTTGTCCACATAGTAAACAATCCTATATTATACTTCTACATTAAGTAAGTAACTGATTGCAGTGTGCACCTTAAGCCATCAGCGAGTTCCCTTTCTTTAGGTCCTGCAGATATAACCACCATCCATGTATGTTCCATAGAGACGTGAATCATATGGTGTCGTCAGATATGGCTGTAGATTTGGGTACATCCTGCATAACACTGTCGTCTGCTTGTCCTGACACCACCTCGCAACATTTGTTCAAGGCATTGTTTGGGCACATCGTTTTCCTTGATTTCTATCTTGGACTTGGATGTGTCCTCCAGACGATTTGGAACTTGTGCCAAAACATTTTTCCTAGATTGGACCAGTTTTTTCATTTGATGAAGATAGCTCTCAAACTTGAAAGCACTGCAGCTGCCAAGGTTTTGGGCATCTTCTGCAAGGTGCAGCAAGGAATGGACATTGTAAACCAAAATGTCTCCTCCATACAGCTCCCGTCCTCTCTCCACAAAATATCTCCACTGCTGTTTTGCATAAGGTCCTTGTGACTTTGTGAGATCTGGGTTCACCAAAATGCAAAGAGCCGTGCTGAAGCTCAAGTGTTCATAGAGCTGGTCTTGGAGCAATCCCTTCAGAACAATCTTCCCCTTGTAGATAGCAAACTGACTGAACGGTTGCTTTCCAGCAGTCTATTTCCTGCAAGCCCCTTGGCTTCCTGGCAAAGCAATCTGTAATGGACTTCTTTAGTGTCACTTACACTGGTCACATCTCCTGATGACTTCCAGAAATCTGTTCTCAACCTTGTCCACAAGAGCAGCGACTTTTTCATTACCCCGAGACAACTCTGGTGCATATAATCTATGGGGAATGATTTGATCATGTTGATCGGGAGGACAGAGAAGGGTGAGATCTCCTCTTCTTGATGGTGTTCAGGTTGCCAGCATTCCCTGAATGACAGATCTGTTCTCATGGTCAGGTTATTTGTTTCTGGATATATCATTCGACCATCCCAAGATCCCCTTTGATCGCATTTATCACACCTATAGTATCCAGAAAACTGCTTTATACACTACCATAGCTTTAGCTGGAGCATCGCAGGTAACACATCGTAGTTGGATGTTTAAGCGTCTGCCTCCCCAAGTCAGACCATCCTGGATTAGTTCTGCCAACTGCTAAACAGTGTCAGAGACAAAGTTTGGTGTTTTGGGTTTGGAAGCAGCAGTGGATATGCACAGGGGGAAATACATTCTGGTGACAAGTTTTTGGAACAGAGAACCGGCCAGAGGGATACGTTTGAGCTTTTGAACATCGGCAGCCCATCGATGTCGCTGGGATGAGCTGAAGAAGTTTTTTCTACATTGATGATTTCTAAACAATCATAGTAAGTGATTGTGAGCGCGTCAGTGCTTAGAAAAAGCTCCTCAATATCTTGAGAGTCACAGGTAGACAAGTTAAGGTCCTGCGATATGAATTTAGCAAGAATGGGGTTCTTTGGGGAATTGTAAGGGTAATTATGCGACAGTCTTGTTCGAGTTCTATAATGGCATTGCATTTTGTTATATAGTTGTACGTTTTGTGCAGAATTTCACAAGTGTGACACTTGTTTCACACTGAAGTTTTCCTGAGCTTTGTGGCATTTTGGACACCATTTTTATGCTTATTTGGGCCCCTGTTGGTTTTACTGTTATAACTGTAGTTGGGGTAGGGGGCTCCTCAATGATTTGAGGGCCCTGACCAGGTGGAAAGACTTCATCTTGTTGAATGAGTTCTATGGTTGTGCTGGGAGTTGTTGTGAGCTTCTTCATGTTTTTGGATTTGTCTAGTTCAAGTTGGGAGATGTGCATTTCCCAAAGTGTAACTATAATCTGTCCAGCTCAATCTTGGATAGAACATTCTTGAATTTCATAGTATCCATCCCAGGCCTTTATAGTTGTTGGTATGTTTAGTTTGCAGATTGTTGCACAAACTTTGTAGACCTGAAAGTAAATACAATGAATAAATGTTTATTACTAGGGGGATAGAAACGACCAATGATGTGTACAGACCAGTCAATTCTTTCCTAACATTAAAAGGAACACTCCACTATTTTTTAGTTGGAGTTTTCCCTCTTTCCCTTGCTTTCCTTCACTTTTAAATAGCTTGTAATTGTCGAATTATAGCGGCGATTCAGCGACAAAACAAACTCACTTAGCCTATATTAAACATAGAACTTTTATTAACAAAACGAGTAAAAATAAACCATGTTATAGGCCAAAAAATATATATAACTTACACACAGTTTAAATATAAAAAACTGAAAATCAGCAAACACTGTGGAACCGAGAAAAAGAAACATGGAATGTATATTTGCGAAACGAATATGAAAGCTTGGAATCAGGCTTTTCAAAATGCAAAATAGTTTCTAAACTAAATCTTTTGCCATCATCTTGTCTGTCTCACCTCACTCTTCCCACGTGATAAATGAAATCTGACTCCTGCTGTTGATCTGTGATCCAACTGTCTTTCAGCATTGAGCTTAACACCATCAACACTGACTATTGCAGCAAACCTACTACACATCACTTTTTTACAGTATATACAGTCCATAATGCACACATCGACACACAAACCTTCCAATCAAGATGCATATTACCTTATTGTTTTTATTTTCTCAATCTTATTTTTATAAATGTTCTTTCTATTCTCCTGAATCATATACAGTATGTATGAATGCACCCAGGGCTCCCAGAAATCACAACAAATTTGTGCACACTTGAAACTCATTCTGATTCGGATTTATTCGGATACTGAACTTGTACATTTGGCTTATTACCAAAACCCTATTTTATAAAAGTGTCTGCTAAATAAAACACACATCAAATTCAAAAGATTGATTGAAAAGAAAAGAACTGAACTACGGCAACTCAACACTCTCTTACTCCTGAGAATCTGTGGAGCATTTCAAAGGTCCCCTGAAGTGCCTTGAAACACGCAGTGTTTTCCTATGTGGTGACGTAATTTCAACTGAAACAAGAAGAGAGGGTGGGACATAGAATAGCCCCGCCCCCTTTTTAAATGAGCCGATAGTGTTTGTTTATATCTGCACGGGTCAGAGCCGTTGAGCTCGGTAAAGCCGAATTTGACAGCCACAGTCTAATAGATTACCCTCTAGATTCAATATGAAACTCTTAGTAAAACAAAATAGTGATCATAATCATGCTGAGGCTGTGTAGTTTTAAGTGTTTAATATATGCTGACTCGTGCATATGATCTGCTCCGTGCGCTCGCGTCTCTGGACCGGAGCCAAAGTCCGGATCAGACTGTGCATTGCCACGGTTCGCGTGAAACCAGACCTCATTTGCCCTAATGGAAAGCATATTTACACTGTCTGAATCATTCCCTATCGCCTACATTGTGCACTACGAGCCATTCACTGTACAGGAAATACTACACTGTGAACAAGTGACCGATCTCAGCCGGCGCTTCAGCGTCTATTTATAGTGCAGGGGGCGGGCGCTTCGAATTCTAGAGAGCATTTGATTGGTCAGAAGATTTGACGAGAAGATGAAGTACGAGGTGACGTCAAAAAAATCGTTGAGCCGTTTTGGCGGAAGTGACGAACTGCAAGCTTTGAATGCTTATATCATATAAATGCAAATTTTGTCACTGTTTTGGAGCACACTGTCTTAAGACTAACATATTGATACTAACACCCAAAAAACTTTCATTTTGATTTCATGGGGACTTTTAAGGTCAAAATCAGCACTGAAACACCAAATGTATGTCTTCAGACGTCATACTGACGCATCCTGACATGTTAATCAGGGGTGACAGAACAGGGGGCCATAAATCTAAAGGCTGGAATACACTACACGACTTTTCCCCCATTTTCCCGCCAATTTACTGTCTGGAGAAGTTGACGCTAGTTGCCGAAAGTCAGAGCCAGTTTGCAGATTTCAAAGAAAATCACATCCAGTCATCAGAGATCAAAAACGTTTGATATTTTGAGCCAATTTTAGAACACGCATTGTTTTTATTTGTCACGCGACTCCTAAGAACAAGGCACATGTTTCTGAGTTTGTTGTGATCAGAACAACTTTACACGCTGGTTTAGTGTACAATGCCTAGTGTTTGTAAAATCTGTTTAGACTTTAAAGATCGTGTAATGTATTCCAGCCTTAAGAAAGAAACTCATACAGGTTTGGAACAACTTGAGGGTTAACCAAGTTTGGGTGAACTAGCACTTTAAGATTAGTAAATGGCTTGTAATGCTTCATATGACTCTGAAACTCTTTCCTCAGGGAAGCATGTGATAGGCTTCACTTCACTGTGAATTCTGTCTCTCCAGTGTGACTTGTTACATGATTCTTATATTCGTTCCCGTCCGTGAAACTCACTCCACACACAAGACACATAAAACAGTTCGGTCTTACGTGAATCCTCATGTGGGCTTTGAGGTTTCCATTTTGAGTGAAACTCTTTCCACACTGTTGGCAGGTAAAATGTTTCTCTCCTGTGTGAATTCTCATGTGGACTCTAAGGTTTGCTGGTTGATGGAAACTCTTTGCACACTGAGGGCATATGAACGGCTTTTCTCCAGTGTGGATTCTCATGTGGACTTCAAGGTTCGCTTTTCTTGTAAAACTCTTTCCGCATTGTTGGCAGGTGAAAGGACTCTCTCCAGAGTGACTCCTCATGTGGAATTTGAGGTATCCTTGTTGATAGAAACTCTTTCCACACTCATCACATATGTAAGGCTTCTCTCCTGTGTGAATTTTCATGTGTGCATTAAGACCTTGTTTATATGTAAAACTCTTCCCACATTGAGGGCAGGTGTAAGGCTGCTCTCCAGTATGAATTCTCATGTGGCCTTTAAGACATCCTTTTCGAATGAAGCTATTTCCACACTCTTGGCAGGTGAACGGCTTCTCTCCAGTGTGAATTCTAATGTGCCTTTCAAGGATTCCTTTTTGAGTGAAACTTACTCCGCATTGAGGGCATGTGTAAGGTTTCTCTCCAGTGTGAGTTCTCATGTGGTCTTTCAGGGTTCCCTTTTTAATATAACATTTCCCACACTGTTGGCAGCTGTAAGGCTTTTCTCCAGTGTGAATTCTAGTATGAACATCAAGGTTTCTTTTTACAGTGAAAATCTTTCCACACTGTTGGCAGGCGAAATGACGTATAGCTCCCATCTTTTGAGCTCTTTTTCGTGATGAAGTCTTTTTAGTCTGTGAGCAACTTGACTTCACTGGAGAAACCACCAATTTATGATGTGTCTCATACTGATCTTTGTCTTCCATTTCATTCCGTTCTTGACTCTCCTCTTTACGTGACAAGTCTAAAGCAAAGAGAAACCAATACAAGTTAACCCCATTTTAATGGCACAAAGCAACAGACATCAAAACCAACAACAGGTGTTCTAGACACCACCAACAAGCTACTGAAAGAGGTGTTGTTGGTAATCCTCTTCTCAATACTATTAACTCTTTGCTTTCTTTAGGAAATGTCCCAAATCTTTTTCAAGCTGGCAGTTATGAACACCTTGTGAAACGGCTTGATTAGGGAAAACTGGTTAATTATAGACATCTCAAATTTGCCATTCACATCAAAAATATTACAAAAAAATATATTGTCCTCTCAGCCATGTTGAGTAATTGTGAACATCTTCAGTCAGTATCTAAGTCCCACTGTAGTACAGAAACTGTGCTTAAGGCTACAAATGTTTATTTTTTAAACATGTAATCATGATTACATACATTTCTTAAGGTGCTATTAGATCTGTGCTGTGACAACACAGACCACAACATTCTCTTAGATAACTTGAGAATTATTTTGGTATTTGTGGACAATAATTAATTAATGCCTCATATACCTGACCACTTCTACATGAAGTTAATCTCATCACACACAAGTATGGAGTGCCACAGTGCTCACTATTAGGTCCTCTTGCTTAGTGAATTGGACCCACTGAAAGCAGAGTACGCACAAATGTGTGTGTGAAATCAGCATATGAACGTTTTCAAAATAATAATTTCACCAAAAACTTTTATACTACAATTTCTTTTCAATTTGTGAAAAAATGTAGGAACAGCTGAATTCACATGTACGCAAAAAAAAAAAAAGGTACTCTGGGTGGCCTTATAGTCATGTTAAGATGAAAATTATATTTCTCTCAGGCTAAAGCACATCTTTAGAGAGTGGATTTTACATTCAGATTGTTTGAGCATGTTTTATGCAAATGATTAACCTCAGTACCATCAGTATGATGAGATGGGACACAAGGTTTGTTTGTTTTTTAGGAGGGGGGGGGGGGGGGGGCATATATTTCTA
>NW_015507376.1:56759-60199 GCF_001515645.1 Sinocyclocheilus grahami | reverse complement strand
TATTTCTAGATAGCTACATAATTACCTGAAGCTCCTTGATGGCTAATGTCAATATTGTTTGTGATTTATAATTAAAAATCCAGTTCACTTGGATAATCATATGTCTACTTTAAATTTACTTTGAGAAAAGTATTCTATTTATGGATTGGCCATTATTTATAAGTGCTAAACACATTTATACCATGCTCCGTCCGAGTACTCGACTCTGATTGGCTGGTAGGTATGCAGTAAAACCGTTTAATGCACAGGTAGTTCTTCCATTTCATTCCGTTCTTGACTCTCCTCTTTACGTGACAAGTCTAAAGCAAAGAGAAACCAATACAAGTTAACCCCATTTTAATGGCACAAAGCAACAGACATCAAAACACTTAGACATATGAACCATCAAAACCAACAACAGGTGTTCTAGACACCACCAACAAGCTACTGAAAGAGGTGTTGTTGGTAATCCTCTTCTCAATACTATTAACTCTTTGCTTTCTTTAGGAAATGTCCCAAATCTTTTTCAAGCTGGCAGTTATGAACACCTTGTGAAACGGCTTGATTAGGGAAAACTGGTTAATTATAGACATCTCAAATTTGCCATTTGCAAATCGTGCTGCGCACATACAGAAATGTGTTTGTCAACGCTGCCCCTCGACTTTTATCTATAAAATAGCCTCGATACTAGATCACTACATTGAATTCTTCAGCAACGAGGTGGTCAAATCGCTGTTTATGAAGTAACTAAACACAGCTTCATTGTTTGTAGAGAGAGACGCGCAGACGGAGGTAACTCACACACACAGACACAACTAGGGATGTAACGATTAAATGCAAGTTGAAAATCGATTAAAATATGTGACAATTCAAATCGGTTGAGATGCTAAACATTTGGGTTAAAAGGATTTCTTAATATGAAATTCGAATGGTATGACAATTAGATTAGACTGTACAGAAATTGAATTCTACACGTTAATACACACTATATATTCACATAGTCACATAATGCTGATGTTGTTTACATTAATAATTTGAGAAAGTATAACAATAATATGCACAGTTTGATGTGATATGAGCTCATTTAGATTTACTCACCATTGGTAGCGTGATTTATGGTAATGCTCTTTTCCTAATTTGGTCAGAACAAACGTGGCAGACTTGCTACTTGTTTAGATGAAAATGCTTATATACACACCTCATCCGGTGCGTGAGGTGTGCATTTGAAGAAAAAATGATGCATGGCCCCTTTAAATGAAGCTGAAAATGGTACAAAAACACCTGTTAATAGCAAATGAATGTACAGGACAAAACAATTCAGCTTTGAGAATTAAAACCAACCTGTTTGTGTCTCAGTATCTTCATGTTTGGCTCTGAATGCGTCTTCAATCTTCACGTCTTCACTCTCCTCTTTAATAAACTCCATCTTTATAACCGTGTGTCTCAGTCGCTTCAGCAGGAGTTTTTCTGTGTTTGAACACTTTGTTCTGTTTAAGATGAGAATAATGATGGCCTTAATTCACCTGATTAACCACATTACATAAAACACTCAAAATATGCCAATTAACAATGAGCAAATTAGACTCTTAATATTTAGCTTTAATTAATTTTAGGTATTTAATAGTTCGTATATTAGTACATACACGTTCATGAAAACATGTGTTTGGCTTGTTAAAGTTGTCATTTATTAATACACGTTTGTGTTAGTTTGTTTTGTTCTGTTGAACACAGTTCTGAGCAGCAGCAGCGTGTGGAGATTCGAACGAGTCGATTCACTGAATCACTTTTTGAAGCAATTGATTCAATTGACTCGGAGTTTCTAAAAGCTCTGTTTCTCCATCAATACTCGCCAGTGAGCGAATTCACGACACAGAGAGCGACAGGAGACGCGCCTTTACTGCTACTAATGTGCTGCTGCGCTTTATTCACACACAATAATGACCTTTGATGTCAGATAAACTACTGCAATGTTTCACGGAGGAATGATGGATTAACGTTACATCGCCTGGAAAAGCTATTCGTAGACTGAAAGCGTTGTATCGATTTAAACACTTTAAATGGTTAAAAACACAAACCTTTCTTCAGCCGAAACGCGACAGATGCAGGAAAGCGGCGCAGCCTTGTGACGTCACGGCACTAGTTCAGAATAAAAGTCCCTTTCACACGCTGCGTCTACAATACGAAAAAACAATATTTACATAGAAAACACATGCAAATAATAAACCGTGTGAGAGTTTTATTCTTGGTGGAATACATATTTAAATGCATTATGTCTGAAATAGTGTTTCGCACATCTAACATGTGAGATTCTGTCTAAACTGCAAAACAGGCATGTTTGGTATGCTAATTAGCTACTAACTAAATATTTTTTCCACATATGTGACCTTGGACCACAAAACCAGTCACAAGCATCGATTTTTTTACTATTTGAAAATCTGGAATCTGAGGGTGCAAAAAAATCGAAATATTGAGAAAATTATCTTTAAAGTTGTTCAAATTAAGTCCTTAGCAATGCGTATTACTAATCACAAATTACGTTTTGATATTTTTACAGTACAAAATAACTTAATGAAACATGATCTTTACTTAATATCCTAATGATTTTTGTCATAAAAGAAAAAAAATGATAATTTTGACCCATACAATGGCTGTTGATATACCCGTGCTACTTATGACTGCTTTTGTGCTCCAAGATCACATATATTAATTAATGCATTAATTTATTTATACATTTACTTTACACTTTTATTCATTTCATAATTTATGTTATCATTTATTTCCCCAATTATTTATTTCCACATTTCTTTAATGTCGTATTCATATATTATCCACGTATTTATGTCAGCATTTATTTATTTCCACATTTCTTTAGTTTCACATTTATGTATGTCCATATGGTAAAGAGAGGGGCATGTTTACCTTCAGACATAGCAGTAAAATGCAGAAGGAAGCAGGTTTCTGGACAAGGAGTGCCAGTTTCACGAAATAAACATGCGACGAACACCGTACAGAGCTTTGAAGGACAAAAAGGCTCCAGTATTTGCACAAATACGAGCAAAACCTGAAAGGGCCACACAATGTGCTGATTTTCTATCAGAGTTAGTGCAGGCTGCAGATAGTCTTAATAGTTGGTGATTTTAATATCCATGTTGATAATGAAAAAGATGCATTGGGATCAGCATTCATAGACATTCTGAACTCTATTGGGTTAGACAACACGTGTCAGGACCTACTCACTGTCGAAATCATACTCTAGATTTAATACAGTCACATGGAATTGATGTTGATGGTGTTGAAATTATGCAGCCAAGCGATGATATCTCAGATCATTCTCCATATAGCTAAAGCTGTAAATTCTATTCTTTGTTACAGGTATACTAGAACCATCACTTCTACCACAAAAGACTGCTTTGTAAGTAATCTTCCTGATTTATCCCAATTCCTCAGTATATCCAACAGCG
>NW_015507376.1:55609-56749 GCF_001515645.1 Sinocyclocheilus grahami | reverse complement strand
TTGTATAAACTTGTTAATAAATCATCTAAACCAACATGTATGTTAGACCCTATTCCATCTAAACTACTAAAAGAGTCGTGCTTTCAGAAGTCATAGATCCTCTATTGGCTATTATTAATTCATCAGTGTCAGTAGGATATGTCCCCAAAAGAGAGAGTCGGACTCGTAACCCAAAGGTCTCGTACCGGCAGGGATTGTAGGTGGGGGGAGTGAATGTACAGCGCTCTCTCCCACCTTCAATACCACAACTGAGGTGCCCTTGAGCAAGACACCGAACCCCCAACTGCTCCCCGGGCGCCGCAGCATAAATGGCTGCCCACTGCTCCAGGTGTGTGTTCACTGCTGTGTGTGTGCACTTAGGATGGGATAAATGCAGAGCACTAATTCCTAGTACGGGTAACCATACTTGGCCACATGTCACGTCACTTTCACTTTCAAAACCTTCAAATTGGCTGTTATTAAGCCTCTCATTAAAAAAACACAACTTGACCCCAAAGATCTAGTTAATTACAGACCGATCTCGAATCTCCCTTTTCTATCAAAGATACTAGAAAAGGTAGTATCCGCACAATTATACTCCTTCTTAGAGAAAAATGTCAGGATTTAGACCGTTTCATAGTACTGAGACTGCTCTCATTAGAGTTATAAATGACCTGCTCTTATCATCTGATCGTGGTTGTATCTCTCTATTAGTGCTACTGGATCTTAGCTCTGCGTTCGACACTATTGACCACAACATTCTTATGAATAGACTAGAAAACTTTGTTGGCATTAGTGGAAGTGCATTAGCATGGTAAATCGTAGTTATCTGACCGCCGCCATCAATTCGTAGCAGTGAATGAAGAGGTAGCATATCGATCACAAGTGCAGTATGAAGTGCCACAGGGCTCAGTACTAGGGCCGTTACTTTTCACGCTTTTACATGTTACCCTTGGGAGATATCATCAGTAAACATGGTGTTAGCTTTCACTGTTATGCTGATGATACTCAGCTCTATATTTCTTTGCAGCCCGGTGAAAGACACCAAATTGAGAAACGAACAGAATGCATAGTCGATATAAAAAACTGGATGACGAGTAATTTTGCGCATCGTGTGTGTGTGTGTGTGTGTGTGTGAGAGAGAGAGAGAGAGAGAGAGAG
>NW_015507376.1:10806-55585 GCF_001515645.1 Sinocyclocheilus grahami | reverse complement strand
AGTATTTGAAAAACAATGTGTTTTTTGAACATTAAAGCATGTCAACATATTCTGTTACACCAAATACACAAAATAAAGATCTTTTAAAAAAGCATCATATGACCCCTTTAAAGGGAAAGATGAAAACGGCACGTTTTGGCTCATTCCCTAAAAGTGGCAATTTTAACAAGCTATAATTTGTAGAAAACGAAGCGTTTGAGAGAGGCGGGGCATAGAGGACCTACAATAATGTACAGTATTTGAAAAATAATGTGTTTTTTGAACATTAAAGCATGTCAACATATTCTGTTACACCAAATACACAAAATAATGATCTTTAAAAAAAAGCATCGTATGACCACTTTAAAGGGAAAGATGAAAACGGCCGTTTTGGCTCATTCCCTAAAAGTGGCAATTTTAACAAGCTATAAAAAATGATCTGTAAGGTATTTTGAGCTAAAACAGACTTATTTTACATCTTGTAAAAAGGGGCATAATAGGTCACCTTTAAATTCTTTTGAATATACAAGTTAAAAATGTTGGGGAAAATGCAATACTTTTAAATATGAAACCAAACCACCAGTAGATGACGGTAAATAACCGTTTTAATGAGCGAGTAGTTAGTCATTCATTCAAACAGCTGATTCATTCAAAAACGAGGCAAGTGACTACTGTCTTTATGAATGGGTTACTGAATCATTGACTCACTTGATTCATTCAAAAACGTGGATTCATTCAGTATCGAAACATTGCTGCGTTGCTCGGAGACACAAAACAGTTCTGCTGTGGCTTTGGTTGAAACTTTGCCAGCGAACTTGAGCTAAAACGGTCAATATTGTATTACAAATTGTGAACTGTCTGCTTCACTCACAATGAAGAACTTCCACTTCAACGACATGTTGCACCGCGCAGACCGATCGTTGTATCTCTGCAGCTCTCATGGTGCTTTGATGTCAACGATCGGTCTGCAGGGTGCTGTTTCAAGTCGAACCAAGAAAGGGACTTTGGTCAAACACACTGTCTCCAGTCTATGAGCTTGCAATTTCCCTTTCTCTCCGCCCAGACCCCAGATACTAGTGTTCTAATCATTTTGGCCACCACTGTAGTTTGTGTTTGACAAGCAGCAATAGTTGCTGTAAGAGGAGGAATGCAGAGAACTGAGAGACATTATCAGAATATCCAAGCAACATTATTTGAAATTTGAGCTGCTCTTGGTTGATTGTGTTGGACATTATGGAAATGAGCTGCTGTGTTCTTTAATTTGAGCATCGTCAGTAGATCATGAGAACTTTTCACTCCCATCAATGCTTATGGAATTGCTGTCTCACTCTAATTTGCCCTATTTAGTCAATCTGGCCCTTCTCCTGCCACAACCTATATAACCATACATTTCATAGATCCACTCCATTACTGTTTTCTCACTACTTTATTGTGTTACTGAAAGGAAAATTCCCAGCACATATTTACATATTCATCTAAATGCCACACAGGGTGTTCACTGTATCCACTGCTCAAGTATTTCAGCAAAAAAATGTAAAAAAAAAAAAAATTCTGTAAGTAGTCTTCCCACAGTGATGGCACATGTAAGGCTTCTCTCCAGTGTGAGTTATTACATGATTCCTCCGGTGTTCCACACTGATAACAGAGCAGTTCTCTCATATGTGAATCTTCATGTGGTATTTAAGGGCTGCTTCACTTCTAAAACTCATTCCAAGTGACAGCATACAAATGATTTCTCTCCAATGTGTGTTTTCATGTGCCTGTTGAGGTTTCCTTTTCGGTGGAAACTATTTCCACACTGCTGGCAGTTGAAAGGGCTTTCTCCAGTGTGTACTCTCATGTGGTAATCAAGGCGTTCTTTTTCTTTGAATCTTTTTCCACACTGTTGGCAGGTAAAATGCATTTCTTCAGTGTGAATTCTCATGTGGACTTTAAGATTTCCACACTGAATAAAACTCTTTCCACACCGAGGGCACGAGAAAGGCTTCTCTCCAGTGTGAGCGCTCATGTGCCTTTTAAGGCTTCTTTGACGAATGAAACTCTTTCCACACTCTTGGCAGAAGAAATAACTTATATTTCCTGTCTTTTGAGCCCTTTCCTGCATGGAAGTTGTTTCAGTCTGTGAACAACTAAAAGATTGTTCTTCAGTTTTGAAATCATGGTGATCCGTGTATTGATCTTCCTCTTTGATTTCATTCAGTACTTCATTCTCTTCTTTCAGTGCCATCAGGTCTAAGGCAAGGAAACACAAATAAAAAAAGTGAACTCCTGCTTAATGGCACAAAGCAACAGACATCACAACCAACATACAACTTCAAGTCCTGAATTTCGTTTTGGAATTTATTTTAACTAAAAAAGACAAGTAAACAGTCAGTCATAAAATAAGAACAGATTAATGACAAGCAATGGCACAAACAAATACAATAACAAGATACAACTAAAATTAACTGTGCTTTAAGTTTTTCAGGTAGGTTTAACAGTAATATTCAGGTACAGAAATACCACAGAAACAGAGTAATCCATTTATCTTTAAAATAACACTGGTTAGTCTTCAATGTATAAATAAACATTAATGACAGACAGCAGCAGGTTTATTTAGGTTACTGTCTCTTTAAGACCTCATGCGCGGATGAAACTGTTACACACAAGTTTTGTTTCTCAACTGTTTACATTTACTTAATAGCTTGTATACCGACAATGTTTAGTATAAATCGACTGTTTACATCAGGGGTGCCCAAACTCGGTCCTGGAGGGCCGGTGTCCTGCAGAGTTTAGCTCCAACTTGCCTAAACACACCTGCTGGTAAGTTTCTAGTATGCCTATAAGAGCTTGATTAGCTGCTTCAGGTGTGTCTAATTGGGGTTGGAGCTAAACTCTGCAGGACACCGGCCCTCCAGGACCGAGTTTGGACACCCCTGGTTTACATGAATACTCATCAAGATGGGCACTTTGACATATTTTTGTATGTATTTGGCCGTTTATGCGCAAAGGCGCACACTCTCAGATGCGTTTCTATGTGCGCGTGCTTTGGGTGTGAGGCGGCTCACAGAAAGGGTCTCAGTCACAGAGCGCGCAAGTACTGAATTGAGCACTTGAATGTTTAAAATGGTAAGACTCAAAAGCACGTGCAAATGATACATTACTTCATCTGTCGTGAGCGTCTTTCACCTTGAAATATTTGCGGGAATTTCCCACGTTACAAGCGTGGAAACGGCGGGAATCGGTAGAATTATGAGCAATCCCGCACCAAAATTCAAGCCCTGAACTAGATCCTATACCTATTAAGCTACTGAAAGAGGTGTTATATATTATTTGAGAACCCATTTTCAATATTGCAAACTCTTCATTTTCTTTAGGACATGTCTCAAAAACGCATTTGTAACTCAAAAAGTATGCAAATAAGGAAAATAAAGGAGTGTGTCAAAAAAAATGTTGGTTAACTCCTCTATTCCGCCTCAGATTCAATTCTCCCCAAATGAAAATGAGTTAAAGTGTACAGCAATTATTATAGAGACAGATCGACTGAGCGTGTGCGGTTACCTGCATCTGTAAATGAATCTTCAATGTTTGCTGATGAAAGCAACATCTGTTTAGTAGTGTTCTTTTAGCACTTAAAGAGACTTCACATGACTGCTGTCAGCTCTTCATCAATGCACTGATCTCTAAAAAGTGAAGCGTCAGCTTAGCATTACCCCTAGTGTTGAAAGATTGGGCGGTTTTGAATTTGTGCGGATATAAATTGGCTTGGGTGGGTGGACAAAATTTGGGCTGGTTTAGGGTCAGTTTAGGCTATTTTAATCATATTTGGTAATCATGTATTTGCCCTGATTTGATCCGTTTATCTGGGAAATTTATCTATATTTATATTATTTTGTCGTCATTTTGTTTCAAGGAGTTAAAAATGGTCCTTATCAACCTTGATTGGCATGGTAACATTCTATCACATTATTTTGACATTTAAAGTTTTCTGTTGGGAGTGTAAATCGTCCATCCAATCTGGCAACACTGATAACCCCAGCTCTGCATTTCTGCTTATTGGTTGAGCCTTGAAAAGTGGTGGCCAAATAATTTCAAAACCTTGTTTTGTTCCTGAATAAATCAGTGTTTTTAAGAGAACCGGTTTAATCTAGGGATGCTCATATTGACCGAAAGTAAGAATTTTAACCGATTAGTATACGTAGCACAATGGTAAGTGGCAATATTGGATAAATGGCTATCAGAGAGTGAATCCGGGAGTGAATGCATGTAAATTCTGAATGGATTAGCTTATAGTGTGCAATGGGCTCGCCTCTTATAATCACTGGAAAGCTGTCACTCATCTTACTGTAGATCATCACGATCTCACAAAGTTAATTAAAAATAATCAAAGAAGCTTTACACTGCACAATTCATTTCTTATTTACATCATGTCTACACTTTCTTTGTTTTAATGGGAATTCGCGAACTCAGCATAACTTAACAGAACAGCAGCATTTTGGGTGGCGAGTGGTTTGCATTGATGAAATCAACAGATATGTCTGTGATTGGCTGTATTACTCAACGCTGCTGCAAACACATCGTGAATAGAAACATTTGACCAGTGCATGAAAAGTCCCCAACTGTAAATTGATGGGATTTTTGTGATGGTGTTTTGCTGCTAACATTTGTTTGTATTTTTAATGTATCATCACAGACGCTTGTCCATTCTATTTTTATTTAATACTAATTTATTCTTCTAATTTGATCAGTTAACAGTTAACAGTTCGGATAACGAGCATCAGCTGTTGGCCAGGAAAATCAACCGAAATGATCAACCCTATTTTAATGAATGGTCTATTGTCTCGGTTATAAAGACCTTCGCCACCAACTGCGCAACAACCTAACCTGCACTGAAGTCGCTGAACATGAGACACAATAGTGAAAAGTTGACATGTTGCCACTGGTGGAAAATCGGCACTCTTGGTGGAAAAAACTCTTGGAAGGCCTCTCAGATTTGAGAACCTGGACTAACTAGTTTACATAATATATTGTTAAAGGTTCATAATGTCATCATCATGCTAATGGTAAAAAAAACAATACAGATAACATGTATGGTTACATTAGAATAATTTAGATCATTAGTTACCAAACCTGGTCCTGGAGTTATATTTACCTCGTGTCTTGGTTATAATATGATTTAGGAGTTGGGCTGCTCGATTATGGCAAAAATCATAATCATGATTATTTTGATCAACATTGTAATCACGATTATGAGTGGGCCACATGACCAAAACTTTATATGATTGATTTAAAGGTAGTGATATATATATATATCAATGACATTTTGGAGACCAGCGAAATTTCACAGTTGTCAATACCACAGCAGAATACCAGGATAACTTATATTAGTATGTATATATAAAAAACAAAATGTCCTGAAAAATTATTGAAAATAATTAAGCTGTCAGTAAAACAATAAAAGCAAAAGTAAATCTTAAACCAAAATTGATTCAGTAATTTTTCATTTTATAATATAATTTTAATAACAGAAGTACAGAACATTACAAGTGTGATGTTTTAAATGTCAAGTGAGTGTATAAATATACAATAATTGATAGTTTTAGTAAGTCTCGTCAGTCTTTCTCAGCCGCAGTCTGTCAGGAAAAAGGAATGAATAACAATGAGTATATCATACATTAGATTATTTAAATATAAAGACAATCACATATAAATGACTGTAAATCAGTACTGCACACATTTCTCTTTTTCTACCACCCAAGACGAGTGCTGCGGTGTAGCCCTTTTTAAATGAAGAAAACTTTAGCTACTCTAATAACAGTCTATTTTTAGACATAATACTTAATATGCATAACATTAATGAAAACATAAGGAGTGTAAAGGTACACAAAAACCATGGTTCAGTACCTCAGTTTCGAAGTCTTAGCTTGATACATTTTTGGTACAACAGGGGGAGAAAACAAAATCGCTGCCTTTTTCTTTTTGATAATCAGTGGTTTACTAAACAATTTATGGCTGTCTTTAAATAAATTCAAATATAATTATAATTTTTTTTAAGGATAAAAAAAATCTATTTCAGCTAATGCTATAAAACGGAGCCATTGTCATGCTACGGTGAGATAAACACACGAAGACGATGATGAAGAATTTTCAATAACACTTTAATAATCCGCACAAGGGTAATTCAGAACAGGCAGGCAGGTCACACACACGTAGGAACACTCACAATACACTGACAGTTCGTCCCCCTCCTCGCGCCGTAGACACAAAACGGAGGGACGTAGGGGGACTTAGGAGGACAACACAAGGAGTGGAGAAGGGATGGTGACGGGATGGCAAAGGGCTGGCAGGAAGGCAGGCAGACCAGACAGAAGGCTCCGTCGGAGGACGGACACCCAGGAGGAGGGCGATCAATGGATTCCAGGGTGGAGATAGAAGGTGCCAAGGTGGATCAGGCAGAGGGAGGCCAGGACGGAGACAGAAGAGCCTTGGAGCAGGAGGAGCCAGGCGGGACCCAGGCCACAGCCATGATGGCGGCCCACGGTGGAGCCAACGGAGGGAGGAGCCATGGTGGAGGAAGGACTAACGACTCCAGGGGGCAGACCGACAGCAGCGGAGCAGGTGGAGGAGGAGCCCAAGGCGGAGACAGAGAGCCGATGTGCCAGGGCGACAGGGAGGATCTGGAAGGCACAGGTGGAGCAGATGGCTCCAGCGACCGAGGCGGGGATCTGGAAGGCTGCGGTGGAGCCGGAGCGACAGAGGACCAAGGTGGAGCCGGAGGGAAGGAGGAGCCTGACAGGAGGAGGAGTGGATGGAGTCCCAAGGCGGCGGATGGTCGACGACTGACCAAGGCAGAGCCGGAGGGACGAGGGAGACAAATAGATTTTCCAAAAGGCTTTGACTTCGTTTGAATAAACATGAGCACTGCACGTTTAAAAATCAAAAACCGGTGCGGGTGTTTTTATATTACTGTATTTCAGAAGGAAACCATGTGTCTTGAGGAAATTTTCAATGTCATTTTCATTTCATTTTTCATGTCATGCCTGATAAAGCAGCGTTTGTGAGCTGAGAAGACGATGAAGAATTTCCTATAACACTTTAATAATCCACAGAAGGGTAATTCACAACAGGCAGGCAGGTCACACACACGTAGGAACACTCACAATACCGGACACAGGAGGATGAACAGACTAGACCAGGGGTGGCGAACGTCGGTCCTGGAGAGTTTTGCTTCAACCCTAAAGACACACCTGAACAAGCTAATCAAGGTCTGAATGGTTACTAGAGAGCTACAGGCAGGTAGGTTTTAATTAGGGTTGGAGCTGTACTCTGCAGGGCTGCGGCTCTCCAGGACCGGAGTTCGCCACCCCTGGACTAGACTATAACTAGGGGTGCTAATGAGGGACAGACAGGTGAAGAGGATGAGCTAATAATGACAAAACAAGAACAGGAACAACCATATATGGGCACAAGAGGGAGAAAACACAACAGAACTTCCATAACTGTGACAGCCGTATTACAATTATTCTATTTCTATTTATTTTTAGATACAATAATCAACACAAAAAAAAAAAGTATGCAAACGTAGGTAGTATTTCACCACTTTTATTTTGTTAGTGAAAGGAAAATCACCAGCACATATTTACATATTCATCTAAATGCCACCAGGGGTGTTCGCTGTATCTGCTGATCAAGTGTTTTAGCAAACAACAATAAAGAATTTTGCTGAAAGTAGATCGGGACTTATGTAAACCTACGGAGCCCGGGAAATCAACTGTGGTGATGGTTTTGCAATTCGTCCCCTCAGTTTATAAACCATACCCAGTTTGTAAACTCTACTCACAGATTAATTTTAGAAGAACAGCAAGCTCCTAGGTAGCCTACGTGTTAATCATATGGTATATTGTTTTATCGCATATTATTTAGGGATGTGCGGGTCTAGTCAACTAAACGGTACAGCTCCTACTACTCGACACTGAAAACAATAGTCGATTACACGACAGACAAAAAAAAACAAAAAAAAAACATGATTTTATCTTTCAACTTACCATCATTTAAACATTGCATTTAAAACATTTTAAATAAGAAGTTAAAATAAAACGTTTGAAAAATAACACATTATTTTTAAAAGTTTATCTGGGCGGAAACTACATTTTTACCTCAGACCTCACATGCGTTTTCAGGAATGCAGGAATTTTATTGTTAATCGCCTCAGGTCCCGTACTTTCACCAGACCACGTTGATAATTTCACTGAACAAATAACGCATGGTCTGAGTAAGTAAAATGGGCATTGTTGCATTGATCTGGTTTTAGACGATATAGCCTACACGAAGTACGTTTTTAAAAGCCGTTTTAATGCTATTTCTTGATAAATCTTCCTATTGTTTTTGATGTGTTTTAATATGTTGGCTAACATTACATGAAGATGAAGAATTCTGTCAGGCTATTGACTGATTTTCCATTGTTCTGCATTTCCCCAGCTGATTTGAATAAATAAGTTATGCTTTGGTCGACGTTGAGTGTATGCTCTTCTTTTTTTCTTTTTAACGACCGCCTAAAATAAAATGATGATAACCCGAGGCAAGTGTGCGGCAAGCGGAATTCATTGAGGGATTTGACAGTGTGATTCATAGATTAAGTATTTCAAATATAGGCTATTATATATGTTACATGCTCGCACAGAGGTTTTTTTCTTACCATTTTTTGGGGTTTTCTTGCTTTTAGACTAGTCGACTAGTCGGATACAAAACTTTCGTTTAAACGACAGTCAAATTAGTCGTCGCGCACATCCCTAATATTATTATGTGGAATAGGCCTACATCAAATTCAATGATTTTCTATCAATTGTAGCGGGTAGGCCTACGAAGTGGAATAGCCTACAACGATTTAATAAGCAATATTTGCGTCAAACTCTTGTGTTTATTTGTGATAACCTTAGGACTTTATTATTATTGTATAATAAACCTGACATTGTGTTATGACTGACTTTTGACTAAATTGTTCTTCTTTCGTAAGTCGTTTTAGATAAAAGCTTCTTCTAAATGCATATGTAACCTAAATGTAATAATAATATTAATAATAAAACAATAATAGTAATTATTATTATTATAATTTATAGGCTAAATAATTGAGTGCACTTAAAGGGGTCATCGGATGCGACATGCACTGTTGCAAGCTGTTTGAACATAAATGCGTGTTGGCAGTGTGTGTACACAACCACAATACAATGATAAAGATCCACCCAGTGTTTTTTTTTTATCTCGTTAAATCATTTCCCCTTCCTCAAATCGAGCCGATCGCAGATGCCGGAGCACACGGATTGGAAAGTCGGGGGTACGGTTTATTGATCCATGGGCACGATTTGTTAAACTGAGGGAACAGTTTAAGAATTTGTGAGTACTGTTTATAAACTGAGGGGACGAATTGCAAAACCATCGCCACGGATTGTTTTTTTCTCCTACAGGTGACTTGCCGGGCTCCGTATAAACCTCAAGGTTTGCTTTGGCTTTGCAAGTCTTCCCACAGTGATGGCACATGTAAGGCTTCTCTTTAGTGTGAGTTATTACATGATTCCTCAGGTGTTTCCGGTCTGTGAAACTTCTTCTACACTGATAATATAGAGCAGTTCTCTCATATATGAATCTTCATGTGGTATTTAAGGGCTGCTTCACTTCTAAAACTCATTCCAAGTGACAGCATACAAATGACTTCTCTCCCATGTGTGTTTTCATGTGCCTGTTGAGGCATCCTTTTTGGCGGAAACTATTTCCACACTGTTGGCAGGTAAAAGGCTTCTCTCCAGTGTGAATTCTTATGTGGTCTATGACGTGTCCTTTTTGAATGAAACCATTTCCACAATGTGGGCATATGTAGGGTTTCTCTCTAGTGTGGTTTCTGATGTGGTATTCAAATTTTCCTTTTTGGCTGAAACTCTTTCTACAGTGAGGGCATGTGTAGGGTTTCTCAGTGTGCACTCTCATGTGGTAATCAAGGGATCCTTTTCGGCTAAAATTTTTTCCACACTGATGGCAAGTGAAAGAGTTTTTTTCAGTGTGTACTCTCATGTGGTAATCAAGGTTTACTATTCGTTTGAATCTTTTTCCACACTGTTGGCAGGCAAAAGGCCTTTCTCCTGTATGAATACTCATGTGGACTTTAAGGCCTCCATGTTGGTGAAAACCCTTTCCACACCGAGGGCACGAGAAAGGCTTCTTTCCAGTGTGAATTTTCATGTGCCTGTTAATGCTTCCTTTATGAGTGAAACTCTTTCCACACTCTTGGCAGGAGAAATAACTTATATTTCCTGTCTTTTGAGCCCTTTCCTGCATGGAAGTTGTTTCAGTCTGTGAACAACTAAAAGATTGTTCTTCAGTTTTGAAATCATGGTGATCCGTGTATTGATCTTCCTCTTTGATTTCATTCAATACTTCATTCTCTTCTTTCAGTGCCATCAGGTCTAAGGCAAGAAAACACAAATAAAAGTTAACTCCTGCCTAACGGCACAAAGCAACAGACATCAAAACCAACATACAACTAGATCCTATACCTATTAAGCTCATAGGCGGAGCGTGTGTAAGGCCGGGCCAGGCTTAGCCTTCCCCTGGCCACGGGTCTGAAATTAATGGGGGCTTGGGGCAAAATGCCACCAAATTGGACAAATATGTGACCCTGTAGCACAAAACCAGTCTTAAGTGTAAATTTTTCAAAAGTTAGATGTATACATCCCATGAAAGCTTTGCATTGATGTATAGTTTGTTAGGATAGGACAGGGGTGGCGAACGTCGGTCCTGGAGAGCCGCAGCCCTGCAGAGTTTTGCTTCAACCCTAATCAAACACACCTGAACACGCTAATCAAGGTCTGAAGGGTTACTAGGAAGCTACAGGCAGGTGAGTTTTAATTAGGGTTGGAGCTGAACTCTGCAGGGCTGCGGCTCTCCAGGACCGGAGTTCGCCACCCCTGGGATAGGACAATATTTGGCTGAGATACAACTATTGGAAATCTGGAATCTGAGGTTGCAAAATATTGAGAAATTGCCTTTAAAGTTGTCCAAATAAAGTTCTTAGCAATGCATATTACTAATCAAAAATTAAGTTTAGGTATATTTACGGTAGGAAATTTACAAAATATCTTCATGGAACATGATCTTTACTTAATATCCTAATGATTTTTGGCTTAAAAGAAAAATCTATAATTTTGACCCATACAATGTATTGTTGGCTATTGCTACAAATATACCCCAGCGATTTAAGACTGCTTTTTCCAGGGTCACATATGTCCATGTACAATTAAACAATCTATTAAGGATGTCACAAATAAAGTGAAAATGAAATTGTCAATTGCGGCATTAAATTTAGATCTGCTAGTGGTACATCAAATTATGCGTTTTTACAGCATTCCGCATTATATCCAATCACTCACACTTCTGTTGAGCTTATGAATGCAATGGCCAATCAGAGGCGTTCAGATGAGTAATCGCTGAAATGCCAGAGTTGTGTTGGGCGCACGTACGCTGACTGAATTCTAAACTCTCGTGAATTCTCTCATCATAAACAACAAAGTGGAAATGTACATACGATGTAAGTAAGAGATTCCTTTGACATTGTAGGTAGCTTTATTGAATGGGGAAGTTTTTTTGAGCATGCTTAAACTCCCGCTAGACTGAATTCAGTCATGTTATGTGATAATGTAAATGTTCTTTGCTTGCTGTTTTTTAAATAATTGATGTGCTGTTTGAATAACTATGGACATGAAAGCATTATAATTTGTAACTTAGAATATTTTTATATATTAAATTATGATCACGTTATATACAAGTTCAGTCTTTTATTAAATATTTTGTGACATGACACCCATATCTGAAAGCCTTTTTCCACCATTGAATTTAAAATAAAAAGGTAATTTTTTTCTTGTAATTACAAGTTTACATCTCGCAGTTCTGACTCTTTTTTTTTTTTCAAATTTAGTGATAAACTAAATTCTGACTTTTTTCTCACAATTGCAATAGTCAGAATTGTAAGTTATAAACTCACAATTGCAAGTAATATAGTCAGAATTGTGAGTTAAAATAGACCTTTTTTCCCCCTCAGATTGGACTTTATAACCCATCCTCGATCTTAGGCACCTGAACCACGCCCTCATGAGACGGCTGTTCAGGATGATTTACTTAAAACAGATCCTCTCGCAAGTATGCCCAGGGGACTGGTTATTTTAGCTGGATATGAAAGACGCCTACTTTCACATCCAGATAGCTCCCCGCCACAAGCAATTCTTGAGATTCGCCTTCGAGGGAGTGGCATATCAATACACGATATCCCTTCGGGCTGTCCCTAGCTCCTCGCACTTTTACGAAGAGTGAGACCGATGGGAATCCACATTCTGAATTACCTCGACGACTGGCTCATCCTGGCATAGTCAGAGAATGAGCTACTATCTCACAGATCCTCCCTTCTCAGCCACTTAAGAGTGCCTGGGACTCAGGGTCAATTTCGTCAAGAGCGCGCTGTCCCCCAGCCAATGGATATCGTTCCTGGGAACAGTTCTCGACTCCAGATCGTGCACTGGCTATTCGGCAGCTCGCGGCCTCATTCAAAGTTGGAGCCCTTCGCCCTCTAAAGGCGTTTCAGTAGATGTTGGGCCTCATGGCCTCTGCGTCTCCATTACTTCAGCTGGGTCTGCTTCGCATGCAGCCCCTTCTCAATACTGGCTGAAACCACGAGTTCCTTCCCACCCCTGGCATCATGGACGCATGCGTGTCAAGGTGAACCGGGCCTGCGTAGCAGCCCTGGCCCCTTGGAAAGACTCTCAGTGGATGGAATGGGGTGTGCCCCTGGGAATGGTCTGCAGAAGGAAGGTGGTCTCAACAGATGCTTCCAACATGGGTTGGGGAGCTCGGTGCGATGGAAAACCAGCTTTCGGCCATTGCTCAAAAGAGGAGAGTCGGCTTCACATCAACTGCCTGGAAATGCTGGAAGTATGTTTGGGCCTTCGCACCTTTCCGCCAGACCTTAGGGGACACCACGTGCTAGTCCACTCAGACGGCGGTATCATATACTTCAGCTGGGTCTGCTTCGCATGCAGCCCCTTCTCAATACTGGCTGAAACCACGAGTTCCTTCCCACCCCTGGCATCATGGACGCATGCGTGTCAAGGTGAACCGGGCCTGCGTAGCAGCCCTGGCCCCTTGGAAAGACTCTCAGTGGATGGAATGGGGTGTGCCCCTGGGAATGGTCTGCAGAAGGAAGGTGGTCTCAACAGATGCTTCCAACATGGGTTGGGGAGCTCTGTGCGATGGAAAACCAGCTTTCGGCCATTGCTCAAAAGAGGACATTGCTCGGCTTCACATCAACTGCCTGGAAATGCTGGAAGTATGTTTGGGCCTTCGCACCTTTCCGCCAGACCTTAGGGGACACCACGTGCTAGTCCACTCAGACGGCGGTATCATATATAAATCGACAGAGCGGTCTCGCCTCGAAGCGCCTCTTCATTCTGGTAGAGCGCCTCCTGGAATGGGCTCAGCTCAACTTGCGTTTGCTAAGGGCAGCGCATGTGCCGGGCAAGTTGAACCAGGGAGTAGACATGCCATCTCGGAGCAACGTCCCCTCAGAGGAGTGGATGCTCCACCCACATACAGTTCAAAGAATCTGGGAGATCTTTGGCAAGGCAGAGGTCGACCTCTTCGCCTCAGAAGACAACTCTCACAGCCCAATTTACTTTTCGAAGGACAAGGATGCATTGGCCCACGACTGGCCCAACCTCCTCCTTTACGCTTTCCCCCCGATCGCCCTGATCCCACAGGCAATCAGGCGAATCAGGGAACAGAAACACAAGGTTCTGTTGGTGGCCCCATTCTGGAGGAACCAACATTGGTTCGCAGAGCTGTCTCGGCTGCTCTCAGCAGCCCCGTGGCCCATTCCCCTGAGACGAGACCTCCTTTCTCAGGTGAACAGAACGATATGGCACCCCCAGCCCGAGCTGTGGCCTTTCGATGGGAGCCTGCTGACCTCCCCAAGAGCGGGCTAAACACAATATCTCAGGCTAGAGCACCCTCTACAAGGTGGCTCAATACCCTTAAATGGTCTGTCTTCTCAGCCTAGTGTATGACATATCTCTGGTACTGTCCTTCCTGCAGGAACTGTTGGATAAGGGTCGCTCCCCTTCCACGCTCAAGGTCTGTGTAGCAGCCATAGCTGCTTCACACGCTCCTATAGCTGGCCAGTCGGTGGGCAGGAACAACCTAGTTGTTCACTTTTTGAAGGGGTCTAGGAGGCTCAACCCGCCTCGCCCTATCACCGTCCCTACATGGGACCTGCTCACAGTGTTGAGGGCTCTGAAGAGCCCTCCTTTCGAGCTGCTACAATCCGTTGACCTTCCTCCCCTGCCGCTAAAGACCGCTCTGCTACTGCCGTTAGCATCGGTAAAGCATATGGGAGATCTGCAGGCAGCCCCACCTGCCTCGAATTCGGGCCCAACGACTCCAAGGTCGTCCTGAAGCCGAGGCATGGTTATATACCTTAAGTGCTATCAACTCCAATCAGAGCACAGGTAATAGCTCTTTCGGCGCTTCCTCCTTCGGAGCAGGACCAAGAGCTAAATTTACTCTGCCCTGTCAGGGCATTGAGAATATATATTGACAGTTCCGCCCCGTTCAGGCAGTCGGATCAGCTTTTTGTATGCTTCGGTGACCGCACCAGAGGGTCTCCGGTCACGAAGCAGAGACTTTCTAAATGGATAATTGACGCTATCAAGCTAGCGTATTCTTCTTTGGGCCTGCAATGCCCCATGGGAGTAAGAGCCCACTCAAAAAAAAGGGACGTTGCCTCTTCCTGGGCTTGGTCTAACGGTGTGTCCATTGCAGAAATTTGTGCGGCGGCCGGCTGGGCCTTGCCGTCCACATTTACCGGGTTTTATAATCTGGATGTCCTGGCCTTACAGGCTCGGGTCCTTTCTGCTTAATCGGGCTTATGGCAAAACCAGTGCTCAGGCATTTGCTCTCTCTGTACACTCTTGGACCCCACTGGGTTCCGAGGCTGTACTATTTATCTTAGAACGATTACTCAGCATTGGGCCGACGTCTGTGAGTTTGGCCCTATCGCCTCTTGCGGGGCCTGCCTGCAATTACTTGGTCCCTCTGGGCCCCTTTGGTGCTCAAGGCAAGTTCAAACATGGGTGGTTCCTCTAACATTGGTGGTTCCAGTCGTCTTATATTCATGGTCTAGACTTTCCCATGTCAATAATACACCCACAACAATAGGTGACGCCAAATACGCATAAAACCAGTGTGCCAAGAAGTAATGCGTGTTGTAACGTTAGAACATCACGAGTGAAAACAAAATAATAAGAAAAGCTTACAGTGGCATGAGTCGTGACTGTCATGTTTGCCTGATGGGACCAAACTTCCTCTGTAAGTGATTTTAAAACGTAAGACAGTACCCGGATTTGAAGGCTACAGTAAATTTAACTTCTACTGTTAATGAAATTTTGGTAGGCTATTATGAGATGGATAGCCTAATTGTTAAATAATTCAGATGGGCTATCTGTTATTTTTAAGGTATATCAAACATTTTTTATATTTTTAAATGTGATTGATGGTACATTTTACCAGTATTTACCATACATTCAAAACTAAAATTAAAATAGGAAAAAAATATGAAAATAATTTAAGAAAAACATTTTTTTTGTTTTGTTTTTTGTTAATAAAACAAGATTTGGATTTCAAAAGGCTTTTTCCAAAAGGTACATCTTGAAAAAGGGGGTCCTCTTATATTTGGGTCAATACTGTAATTAGACTAAACTATTAGTAATACAATAAAAATAAAAGAAGCAAAGGACAAAAACAAAAGTTTTTAACTTTTTTTTTTTTAAGTTTTCAGATAACAGCCTACTACAGAAATTGAATAATCAAATGTAAAATAAAACAGCATAGTCTTTACTGTAAGAATTAAACTTGCTTTGTTTCTTATTAAAGCTACAGAAGTCCTTCACTCGAGAGTAATGAGTGATTTTCTCTTTGTCTTGTTGTTTGATTAATATTAAACACACAGTCGGCAGCAGAAATATTAGGCTGCTGTCACTTTAAGAGCCGCACAGATCCAATTTACTGCTACACACGTGTTTTCATTCTCAACTATTTAAGTTCATTTATTACATAACTGATGAGGGGTTACGTGAATAATCACCAAGCACTGCATTTTGACATATTTATGCTTGTATTTGACCGTTTAAGTGCACACCTTGAGCTAAAAGTTGACTTTATGGGTCCATGTTGACTTTTAGAAATCCTCCCGAGGAACAGCACAAGTTCTCTTTCACGCTTTAAAATCATGAATAAATCTAAACAACTTTAATAACTTTAACATTACATGATTTTACTGATTTGCACGTGAAATTGGGCTTTTATGGAGGAGTGAAAGCTGGAAAGCGGGGCTGAATGTGACGCAATAATCGTTTTATCTCGATTATTGTATTTTCATAATCGTTGAAGGCTGAAATAGAAACTGCATTTCGATTAATTGCACATCTCTATTTCTGAGCATGCACAACTCAGTCAATAAACAAGCCCTGATCTGTTTGGACTCTGAACTTGAACACCTCTGATTGCGTTTATGTGTGTTTAACATTGGCTATAATAATGAACGCTCAACTTGTATGCAGGATCTGCAAGTGAAGGCAGCATTAATATTTGTCTTACGACACTCATATGACATTCTTCAAAAATAGCATTAATTTCTGTAGAGCTGGACATTTTAAATTAGGGATCAGATGAGAGAGTTCAGCTTTGAGAATGAAAACCAACCTGTGTGTGTCTCAGTATCTTCACGTTTGACTCTGAATGCTTCTTCAATCTTCACGTCTTCACTCTCCTCTTTAATAAACTCCATCTTTATAATAGTTTATAACAGCGTGACACGTGGATCTCAGTCGAGTTTATCTGAAGAATGAAGAGAGAGAAAACGACACGCAGACTAAATCTCTGGATGTGTCTCGATCAGCGCCCTAGTTCAGTAGTCAGCACACTGGTGAGGGAGCCAGAGTTCAGTTCATTAGTCTTAATTAACAGCCTTAAATCACCTAATTATTAAAAAATAAACACACACACAATTTAGGAGAATGGGGGGGAAATGTACACTCACTTTTTTGTTTAAATGCAGTATTTAATAGTAAATTACATTGAAATATTACACTATTGTGATTGAAGTGTTGAGATTGTCATTATAATGTTTGTGTTTCTGCTGCAGTCACTGTTTACAGCAGCGTGTGACGTCAGCGCGTGGTGATCCGAATCACTGAATCATTTGGTGAATCGTTTGGCGAATCGATTCACTCGGAGATTTAAACAGCTCTGTTTCTCCATCAGTGTGTACCAGTGACAGAACTCGTGTCTACAATAAACTGCTTCACGATTTAGAGTTCCTTTTCTGTTCCTCGTGTGCGGGAGCGCACTCTTTTGCTGACGCTGTTAAAAACAACGTCCATTAATGTAACTAGATGGAGCATTACAGTGTTACAGTCTGTATAATTGCGCCATTTACATCGCTGCACGAACGGCTTTGTATGAATAAAACGCTTTAAATGCTTAGAAACACCAACCTTTCTGCAGCCGGATCATAACAGACGCAGGAGCTCGGCGCGCGGGCTTATGACGTCACACCCCCCAAGACCAAAATAAAAGTCCTGTTTGGAGTCGCGTTCTCTAAAATCCCAGCAGTGCACAGAAGCTGCGTTGTTCATGCGTTACGCTATATCCCTTTAACTTTCATGTGTACTTTGAGAGCAGAGGAGAAAATAAAGGGGAAATACAATTAAACTCCTGAATGTTTCAGAACACAGACTTAAGTTTGGTCACTTCTGACAGACACTTGGCAGATTATGTTGATCAAGTGAAAGCATCTATGTAAAAAAAAAAGTTGCTGTACAGAAAGTTTTTTGTAGGTTTTTACTTGCATTAATAAATATGCATATTTCCTCACAACATGAGAAGACTGTAAAGGGACAATATACGGTGGCTTGTGTATCCGGGGCCCGTTTCTGAAAGGAGGTTAAGTGAAAACTCTGAGTGTGTTAACCCTGAAATGAGGGAAACTCTGGGTTTCCGTTTCAGAATGGGAGGTTTGTCAAACCCGGGAAAGCAGGGTAAATCAAGCCTGTTTCTGAAAGAGAGGTAACTTATACTCGGAGTCAGTTACCGTGGTAACTTACTCTGTGAACCTAACCTGGTCTGGAGCAGGTTTTCTTCAGTAAACCCAGTTTCAGTTACAAACACATACTTTGTGTCTGTAGCAAAAATGATATAACATTGCAAGCTGATAGAGATGGGAGAAAATTATTTCCAACAACCACCTGAGCATTTATTTATCCATTAGTTTTATTATTTAGCCCAGAGCACGACGATACAATGATTCTAACGGCATGAATGAATTTATTATCTTATCCCCTAAACACAACGCTCACCGAAAACTGTATACATTTTTACGTTTTCAATAAATGAATTAATGAGAACACACACACACATTTATATTAAGGATTACTATCCTGGTGGGAACATTTGGAATACTTCTAACATTAACATTTTGGTTTTGTTGGGACAAATATTTGTCATAGATCCTATATTTTTAGTGTCAAATTTTACACTTCAAATAGCATTGAGGAATTGTGGATATGACCAGTATCAGTTATTCTTTCAGGGATTACGTCGGAATGCGACGAAACAGGCTTGGAAAAGAAGAATGGACTGGCATCAAATGGCAGGCAGATCTAATAAATGACACATTTCAAAAAGATGACACCAGTTGTGGGGTGTAAGTGATGCAAGTCTTGCCAAGAAAGATTTCTTTTAAATCCTACAGATGGCAAAACAGACAAGTGCACAACTTCCAGATATTCCTGATGTCTTTGACGTCAATGCCTTAAAAACAGCAATTTCAGAACTCTGGAGTGAAATGGCTGAGTGCTTTCAGCCTCAGGTAATGTGATGAGGAAATGTGTACTTTATGCTTTTCACGCAACAGAAGTGAAATATTGAAGTGCAATAATGTTACTATATTTAATTATTTACTCCCTTTTTTATACAATAGATTCAAAAGATGATTGTTGTGGTTTGTGTGGACTAAAATAACTTTCACAGTTAGATGACTATCCAGGCTAGGCTTGTCAGACTCTGTTCTCTGTTTTGCTCCCCCACGTGCTCCAGGTTATGTCCATGCACATATTTGGTCCTTACTGTTACCTGTTCCTATTAAGTTCCAGTTCCTCAGTCTAGTCCACCGGCCGCTGCTCACTCAACCCCACCGACCACGCCTTTCACCCCGAACCTAAAGGGGTATCTAAGGAAGAGAAGGTGGTCGGCTCCAGCCCCAGAGTTTACTCCAGTGTCAGCTCCTCGAAAGCGCCTTGCTGTGCGTGCTCCTCCAGAGCACCCTCCAGTGCCAGCTCCTCGTAAGAGGGGTTTCAGTCCCCGAGTTTAGCCCAGAGAGGGTTTCAGTCCCCAAGTTTAGCCCAGTGAGGGCTCCTGTCCCTGAGTTTAGCCCAGAGAGGGTTTCAGTCCCCGAGTTTAGCCCAGTGAGGGCTTCTGTCCCCAAGTTTAGCCCAGAGAAGGTTTCAGTCCCCGTGTCTAGCACAGAAAGGGCTCCAGTACCCATGTCCAGCCCAAGGAGGGCTCCAGTCCCCAAGTCAAGCCCAGTGAGGGCCACAGTTTCCAAGTTAGGCCTACGGAGGGCCTCTAAAGACGATATTCTCCCCAAGGATTTTGAGGGGGGGGGGTAGTATGGGTCCGTCCGTAGGTACTGGGCCGAGTGGCAAGGCCAAGGCCTCAGAGGCCGTCCAGCCATGGCCTCCTGAAATCCCTACTCCACCGTGGCCTTCTTAACTGTCAGCTCCGCCATGGCCTTCTGAACTGTCTGCTCTGCCATGGCTTCCTAGTCTGTCTGCTCCGTTATGGCTCCCTGAGCTCCTTGCTCCACCATGGCCCCTGAGCTCCCTGTGCCGCCATGGCACCCTGGACTGCCTGATCCGCCCTGGAGGTATTCCCTATGTCCCAGTCCTGCACCAGCCTCCAGGGTGCCTACCCCCCCTCCCTAGTGGAATTGTTACGGCGAGGGACGCGCCTTCCGGGAGGGGGGAGTAATGTCAGACTCTGTTCTGTGTTTCGTGTGCGTTTTGCTCCCCCACGTGCTCCAGGTTATGTCCATGCCCATATTTGGTCCTTCCTGTATCCTGTTCCTATTATGTTTATTGATCCCAGGTGTTTCTCGTTTTCCCCTCTTCATGTCTTTTGTATTTAAGGTGTTTCCTGTTTTGAGTTTTCTGTCCGGTTTTGAACGTCGATCCCCGTGTCCTACGTGTGATTCCTGTGATGTCAATAAAGACTGTTAATCCTGATTCTCTTGCGTTCTCCTCATTCCTTGTTCCTCGCTCCTCACCGTAGGCACACCGTGACAAGGCTATTGACGTTGCCTTTTTTGTTGTATAATTTCATGTCTGTCTAGGGGTGTAATGGTACATAAATATGATGGTTCGGTACGTACCTCAGCTTTAACGTCACGGTTCAGAATGATTTCTGTACAGCAGGGGGAAAACTTTTTTTAAAATTAACTTAATAAACTTGCTCTTTCTTTAAATACATTCGGTTATAATTTAAATTTTCTTAGTGATAAAAATTTACCTCAGCTTATGCTTTATAGGGAGCCCTTTTACATGTAACTTGTAACGTTACAATTAACAACTTAACCCAATAAACTTAAATTTATTTACTATTTATTTGTAAATATAATAATCAACACAATTATTTCATTTATAATTAATATACAGAAACCCTCCACCTTCCCCAGCTCCACCTGTATAGATCTGCTACGAGGCGATTCATGTATGCTATATGGGGGTTATTTCATGTGTTATATTTGCAGCAGCAATATTTCTTACATGCTCACAGCAGCATGTTGTGGATGTATTGTCAGTAGCAGGTCCCGGTACTTGCTCTGCCGCAGCAGCAGCAACGTAGCAGATCTATTCCGCCAAGACCAAATACATTAACATTGTCATGGATATTACCATGCCAATCCCTCCGAGAGTTATCATGACAGAAATGTTCTTATTTCTCTGTTGTGCTGCATTGTATTTACTGACAAATGTGTATTTTTACCACCACTTACCATTGTGTTTCAAATACAGTCCTGTATTTCAGCTCTATTTTCAGTGTCCCAACTTTTTAAGAAAAAATTATGTTTTGTCCCATAAACATTGATTAATTTGTTGAGTTTTTAAATAATATGGTGGATTCTATCAGGTTTAATGTGGAAATCGTTACTCATTCTGTCATTTTTCTTGACACTAGGATCTGATTAGAATTAGGAACTTTGTTGACTATTTTATATTCCAAATCAACTGATAAAAACAGTATTCTTCATGCTGCAAGTGCTCATTCATCTTTTTTGAAGAAAGGCTTACCCGATCCACCTTATTCTTTATGTACATACTTAAAAGTGATCCATTTGTAAATTTTATGGGTCTTGCTTCCAGCTATTTTTAGCTGTACAAAACCGCTCATTTTGCAGATTGATATTGCAAATTGGTGTGTCTTATCTTATTTTAGCGTATTATCTTAATTATGAACACACTGGTTTGTAGTGCAAACAGTTTTTCCATTTACTGCGTGTTGTTATTTTTCTAATTATTTCCCTACAGCAGCTAATGAACCAGAAGTCGTGCCCATAGGCTTCCGCGTTTAGGAATAAGGTGGATACTCAATTTCTCAATTTAAAGCGTATTTGTAATGTAGAATCAGATTTTGAACAAGTCGTAAAAATGTATAAGTGTTTTACTCTTAGGGGTTATCCAAAAAACGGTTGGATGCGCTTTAGAGAAAGTACGAGATGCATCTGTTATATCAAGCAACAAAAAAAGTCTCATTCTGTAGTTTGTACTACCACTTAATCAAGCCATTAAGGATGTGATTAAGAAACAGTGGCACATACTGAAAAGTGATCTATTGGGGGAAAGTCTTTTTGCAGACCCACCACGTTTCTTGCATTATAGAGCTTGAAATATTATCGTTTTTTTTGGTTAAATCCGAAACTTTCATTAAAATTATTCCTGATGAATGCATAAGGATGTTGATTTTTGTCCAGTATATTGTAATGATTACGGTAATGAGCCTTTTAATGAATGCCTTTGACACAGATCGTCATTTCTAATTTAACATACTTTTTTTTTTTATTGTTGAGCAACAAAAATTTACTGAAATTAAACGTTTAAATTAAATGTAAATTAATCAGATTTTTTTTTTAATGTACATGTGCAATTCAAGGTGCAGCACCGCGCTTTGCGACATTCAAAGTCAGTTAATGTCAACGAATTAACAAAAAGTTTGACAAGATGACTTTATTTACTGAAGTCAATTCAAATGCAGTATGTCTAGTTTTCAAACAGTCTGTTGCTGTTTTAAAAGAGTACAATATCCATCGTCATTATGAAACAAAACAATCTACAGCTTTCTCAAAGTACAGCGGCGAGCAGTGTCGCAGTTTTCCCGCACAATTGGACTATTTTTAAAAAAGCAGTCGCGGGAAAAAATACGGAGTTGCAGGTTGCGGTTGTTTGGGCTACTTTCATAACATGCCGCAGCCACCAAAATGTTTCGAAGTGGGCTGGCATGCACCTGTACGCTGTAGCAGCACTTTTATATTTTAAATTGGGCTGCCCTGTGCCCACCCAATTTCTACCGAAGGGGATCCCGCCAGCCCCCGAACGCGATTTCCCTCGTGCATCGGGAGTACCGGCAGTTTTGTATTTCCACTTCAAGTGCTGGACGAAACTAAAGTATGTTTCTAAATAATGTGATTATCTTATTTTGACTAAAACATTATTGGCTCCTGTAGATGGACATCAGAAATGTTTTTGTACGAAGCAGACACAGAGAAGCAGAACGGAGAGATGGCGAGTCTGAGGGAGGTAAGACTTGATGAACAAAATCAGAGTCAGGGCTCAGACATCAGATGAAAAGCATTAAATCCCAGGAAAACCGCTGTCAAATCTATGGAATTGCACTAGCGTATTGCAGCGACAAAGTGACATTTTTTGCGTTCTGTAGACCTCTTATGAAATTTATCATGTGCAATTCAAGGTGCAGCACCGCGCTTTGCGACACTCAAAGTCAATTAATGTCAACGAATTAACTAAAAGTTTGACAAGATGACTTTTTATTTACTGAAGTCAATTCAAATGCAGTATGTCTAGTTTTCAAACAGTCTGTTGCTGTTTTAAAAGAGTACAATATCCATCGTCATTATGAAACAAAACAATCTACAGCTTTCTCAAAGTACAGCGGCGAGCAGTGTCGCAGTTTTCCCGCACAATTGGACTATTTTTAAAAAAGCGGTCGCGGGAAAAAATACGGAGTTGCAGGTTGCGGTTGTTTGGGCTACTTTCATAACATGCCGCAGCCACCAAAATGTTTCGAAGTGGGCTGGCACGCACCTGTACGCTGTAGCAGCACTTTTATACTTTAAATTGGGCTGCCCTGTGCCCACCCAATTTCTACCGAAGGGGATCCCTCCAGCCCCCGAACGTGATTTCCCTCGTGCTTCGGGAGTACCGGCAGTTTTGTATTTCCACTTCAAGTGCTGGACGAAACTAAAGTATGTTTCTAAATAATGTGATTATCTTATTTTGACTAAAACATTATTGACTCCTGTAGATGGACATCAGAAATGTTTTTGTACGAAGCAAACACAGAGAAGCAGAACGGAGAGATGGCGAGTCTGAGGGAGGTAAGACTTGATGAACAAAATCAGAGTCAGGGCTCAGACATCAGATGAAAAGCATTAAATCCCAGGAAAACCTCTGTCAAATCTATGGAATTGCACTAGCGTATTGCAGCGACAAAGCGACATTTTTTGCGTTCTGTAGAACTCTTATGAAATTTATATTTATATGCAAAAGATTTCTTCTGACTAGAATTAGAAATTCTGAGCATATCACACCAGTCCTCGGGTCTTTGCATTGGCTTCCAGTTACATTTAGGGTTGATTTTACAGTAGTATTATTATTAATAATCACCCAATGGCTTACATTGCAGATGTGCTCACTGAATATAACTTAAACCTAACAGATCATTAGGAACACGTCAGTTAGAAATGCCAAGGCTTCACTCAAAACAAGGGGAGTCTGCTTTTAGCTGTGCATTTGCTGATTGAGCACTGTGCTTATTCCACAGTGTATCGTCTTTTTATTCAAAACAGTTTTAATAAATGTTATTGTAATTATTTTGATTTCATTTTTTCCTTTTATAAAACACTTTAAATTGCCATTATTTATGAAATGAGCTATATCAATATCCTCTTCTAGCCTAATACTTCAGTTAAATTTACACCAGTTCTGTTAGCTAACGTTAGATACAGTGCGACCATTTGCGACTGAAAACTACTATGAAAAATATTTAGGAGCACCAGTGCGACTGACCCGATCAGCATATTTGTGTTTGCGCTCGACGAGTTTACTTAGAACGCATTTTTGCAGTAATTTAATTTGAGTAATGTTATCAGACAAATCCTTGAACACAAAGTCAAATTCACTCAAAACACCGTTTTGTTCAGTGCCGAGTTATGCAAGCTCACGAATCCTCTTATGATAACAAAGACACGATGTAAATAAGAGACCGACTGATTATATTATATTATATATTGTGAACTTCGAGTGGTAGCTTTTAATGATTATTAAGAAATTTGCAGATGTGATACTGATTTAATACAACAGGTCAATAAACAAGAGTTTAGTATTAAGTGACTTGCATTGTCTGACTACAACACTATTGCCTGATTTTGCTCTATTTCGTCAAAGAAAATAGTTTGAAACACAGAGATGCACTGTGGCTTAACTGTGACTAAGCAAACAGTTTCGTTTATGAATGAACATGCGTTTTTAAACAAATATAGTGAGTCAATGATTCAATCACCTGTTCAATTTACCTGACAGTCACTTGATTCGTTCCTGAATGAATCAGTCGTTTGACCGAATCAATTGAATGAATGATTCAGTAATAAAATGCTGGCAGTTTGTTTCATTTCTAAAGTATAATTTCAGTTATTTAAATCATTTAATATTTTTATATTGAAAATTTTATATTTAAAACGTTAATCTCAACATGAATTTATTAGTTTAATTGCACTCATGCCACCTCTGAGCCTCATTAAATATCTGTAAATATACCTACATGCCACTTTTGTGTTCTTCTGTGCCACCTCTGCGCAAATTAATTTTGTTAATACTGATTGTATTTCATCAGTAGCCTAATTTATTCTTATTCTATTATTTTAATTAGAAATATTGAGGGAAAAAAACGTATATACACTTTTGACATATGATTGGACATACTTTCAATAAAGTTAGAACAAAATGCCATTAATTTTTTTTAAAAATGCCCATAAAAGTCTAATATGACCTCAGAATGGGAAGGCTAATTTTAGTTTTTGATCAGAAGGTGCTCTCTGGCATCAACAACTCCATGGCAGTAGGCCTCCATGCCAAACTCAGCAGATTCTCCACAGTATACCTATTGTTAATATTCAAGACTTTTCTGTCTGTTGAACTGAGAACCTGCACAAATATCTGCAAAGTGAAACAACAGACTTTGCTAAGGCTGCTGAGTACAAAAGAGCGGTCTTAAGCAGATGCGCACAGATGAGAAAGCTACTATGCTTTATGATACTGTCAGGACCATTTGTGCAGCAAATCAGATCCCAGAGCCATGCATTGCTACTTAACAAAGGCAGAAGCAGAAGCGCATGGAGGTTTATGTAGTGGACTCTAGTTGTGGAGCAGTGCGTGACCTCAGTGATGAAACCTGTTTCTACCTTGCCTTGACAGAATGGTGTCTGAGATGGAGCAACGTTTTCATCTCTTAAAGGGGTCCTATTATGCTTTTTTTAACTTTTTGAATTTTAGTCAGTGTGTAGTGTGTATGTTTGGGCATAAAAAAAGATCTTCAAACTTACAAATCTCAAAGTCCACTTCGAAGGGAGATATTTCGTTTTTAAAAAATCCCTTTTCAAGAACTACAACGAACGGCTCGTTTGGACTACAGTGTTGGTTTTCAGGGTTTTGTGATGTCACAAAGCGGCTCATTAGAATATCATTAAAATAATTCCCGCCTATGTAAATTCGGATGGTTGGGGGGTGGGGAGCTCGTGGTGAGAACGCTTGGTTAAGTGCATCATCAGACGAGACGACGAGGAAGAAGAAGTGCTGCTGTAGCCTATTATTACACATGCATCTGAATAATTATGTATGTTACAATTATGAAAAGGTTTTTATAATAAATTGCTGACAGTACAATACTGGACAATGATGTAATCTGCAGAATTTACACTTCAATTATGAGACTACAGTGTTTCCCATACACTGAGTGCGGGTGTTTTTATATCACTGTATTTCTGAAGGAAACCGACTGTCTTCAGAAAGTCATTTTCATGTAATCTTGCACGTAACGTCTGATAAAGCCGTGTTTGTGAGCGGAGCGCTGCTTTGTGTTCAGCGTTACCGGGGAAACCTCGAGCTCTACTCCCAACAGCGCCTCCTGCTGGCAGAGAGTGAGTTTGCATATATGTGCCGCCTGGGAAACATAGACTATGGTATAAATAAATTCAACTGTATAACAGTTTCTCCGCAATTCATGTTATAATGTTAGAATTAAATAACAATAAAAATAATACATATGCACTTATCTGTACATAGTAAATGCAGTTATTTTTAAGCGGTTGTTGACATCCTATTAGCAAAAAAAAACAATAACATTACCACTCTAATATGTCTTGCAATATCCGTGCGTGCAAAGGTTCTGCGCGATCCTCTTGTTCAATATTCTCGGGGTCTGAATCCGGCTCAGATTGATATGGCAATATTGACGCCATCCTTAACTAAACCTGCTGCTTTGGCAAGGGGCGGGGCAGTACTGAAACACTGTCTAAGCTGTCCGCCAATCACAACGCACTGGGACAGCTAACCAATCACATCACATTTAGTTTTTCAGAAGGCGGGCCTTCATCAAAGCCGGAACTAATCGAGCCGTTTATGCCAGACTGGGGGGAAAAGTATTGTAATAATGTAAATTATGTAAAAAATAATGCGTTTTTCGAACCACCAAGCATGAGAGCATGTTCTAGTACACCCCCAAAACATAATCAAGACATTGTAAAAGAGCATAATAGGACCCCTTTAATGGCCAAATATTGAGAGGTGTTCAGGCCTGTAATCCTAGATTTGATAGCTTTCTTTGTGAGGAGGACCTCCGAGGTCTGGCAGATCATTAAATCGGAGGAGGTTTCAGTGGCTAAAAACTCACAAAAAGGAAAGCCTTTATTAAGAATATACAGTGTGATTACAAGTTGCTAGATAAAGTCATGTTCCCAACCTTGACACGGGTTATGCAGATATCTCGGACAATCTCAGTCAATAGTTGTCATTGTGAACGGTCATTCAGTGTGCTGAGACGGCTCCACACTCGGCTGAGGTACACAATGGGGCAAGAAAGGCTTCACCATCTCGCCGTCTTATCAGTTGAGAGAGAAGAACTTTGTAAACACTGTTGCCAACTAATTTTCAGAGGAAGTTGCTAAAGGCGGAACGATTTGTTGCTAAGTGGCGCTGTGACGTCACGGCGTGATGAACGCAAAACTGCATCTTTATGTAATAAAACACAATGAGTTTTCTCAAATTGACTGGCCGCCTCAGCAAAAACATTATTTAAAATTGTTAATTTAGAGTTGTTTGAAAAAAGTTATATATGTGTAGTAGGCTATTTGTAAAAGTAATACAAACACAAGACCTTTTTGATCAGATATTTTTATTTTTAAATAGAACACTGATATTGAACAGTTACACTCTTTTGAACAATCACAGTTTATGTAGTCTATTTTCTTTTTAACTTGTGAAATTAACAATTAAAAACAATTAAAGCACTGTATTGCTAGTTAATATGCTACCTAACTGAACAACAATTATACATGTTAACAACAATTATACATAACAAGGTATCAGTAAATGAACAATTATATCAAACAATTGTAGCTAGCATTTTAACTTGAATGTGATATAATGTGTCTGTTGCTAGGCATCACTTAGGATGGTGGTTCTTCTTGTCTGGTTAGCTGTTCAGTGTTTTCTCTGGCACTTTTTTCATTCACAATGCAGTGTACACTGCCATTGATTCCACTAGTTACAGAAACTCCATTCTTTGATGATTCATAGATTAGCAAGCAAATCATCTTCATCTTCACTGTCCAGGTGCTCTGTCAATAAGCTGGTATCAGCAGAAGAGGATGGAATGGCTTTAAAACTGTATGCTGCAGTGGTGCCAAACTGTTGTAGAACGTCACTGGGTAGTTTATGCTGGTAACAATTATCACCAGCCAGCTTCAGCCCATACCGCACAAGGAGTATGGAGTTAAGAGCGTGCAGTGACAGTCTATTTCTTAACTTTGACTTGACCACACTCATTTGGCTGAACAGCCGTTCAACCTCTGCATTTGAGTGTGGCAAGGAGAGGACAGTCGGTGCAGCTTTGCACAGTTCTTCGAATGGTTTTGACCCAGAAGCGTCTGTGTAGTTATAAACTTCGCTCCAAAACTATTTTCAGTTGATTCCCACCTCAACAAATGTATGTTTCTCCATTGGGAAACAATTTTGTCAATTGTCTGGGGCTGGTACCCCAGTAGCTCAGCTACATTTATCATTTCAGTGTTGCTTTTATTGTGCTTCATTGTTTCCTTAACACTGAACAGAGACATGTTTCGTAAGATTTCAAGATAGTCTGGGAGCCTTGCTTGCAGCTCCTTGCTTAGAGCAACAACATAGTTGATGCATCGTCTCCGAATGACCTTTTCGTCCTCTGGAGCAAGACTGAGTTGGGACATTTCAAAAAGGTACCCAAGATATGGTGCTGGACTGAGATGACCATCAATGGCATCCTTCAGGACATCAATCTTTGCCATAGGATTGACTACTCTGCTGCAATCTGATGATAAGAGGTGAACCAGATTGTCCAAAAGCTTGACAGGATCTGTATGTTCACCCTCAAATGACTTCACTGCAACTTGTACCTTCGGACAGGCTTGATTTTAAGAATGTAAGGTAGACATAGTTGGTCTTGTCCATGTACATGGCATGGAGCACATCTGCCATGTAGCAATGCTCACTGGTCTTGGTCAACTCAAAGTGGAGTTTCAGTTCTTCCCACTGGTCCAATATACGAGTTACCGCAGGCTCAATCTATAGCCAACGTGTGGCACACACTTTGGTGATTTGCAGGGGTTTTTGACCACAATTAATGGTGGCATACACTGTTTTGTATGCCTCTCGTCGTTTTGGGGAAATCGAAAACCAGTTGTAGGTTTCCCTGATTAAGTATTCAACACATCTAGGGATGGTTTCTTTGGATGCTGCACTGACAGCCAGTTGTAAAGAATGCCATACACAGCGCATGAGTACCAAATTGGGCAAAGCACATTCTTCTTTTAAAATCTTCTGCACCCCAGTCATCACAGAGGCATTATCGGTGCCAATACCCTGAAGATTCTCTTTTTTAAGGTTACACTTTTCGAGAAACTCAACTATTGCCTTTGCTATTGATTTTGCATCACCCACCTGCAATTCAACCAGCCCAAGAAATGTGGACACAAGTGTTCTTTTTTTAGCACTAAAATACCGAATCACCACACATACCACAACCCATAGCCATATCACCCCGCAGCCCAAAACTGGTTGCCCACTGAAGCTAAGCAGGGTTGAGCCTGGTTAGTACCTGTATGGGAGTCCTCCTGGGAAAACTAGGTTGCTGTTGGAAGATGTGTTAGTGAGGCCAGCAGGGGTGCGCACCCTGCAGTCTGTGTGGGTCCTAACACCCCAGTGTAGTGACGGGGACACTATACTGACAACAAGCACCGTCCTTCGGATGAGACGTTAAACCGAGGTCCTGACTCTCTGTAGTCATTAAAAAATCCCTTGGCACTCATCGTAAAAAGTAGGGGTGAAACCCCGGTGTCCTGGCCAAATTCCCTCCACTGGCCCTTGTCAATCATGCCCTCCTAATAATCCCCATCCACTTGATTTGCTCTATCTCTCTCTCTCTCCTCTCCACCTGTAGCTGGTGTGTGGTGAGCGCACTGGCGCCGTTGTCCTGTGGCTGCCGTCGCATCATCCAAGTGGATGCTGCACACTGGTGGTGGTTGAGGAGAGACCCCCCCCCCATGATTGTAAAGCGCTTTGGGTGTATAGCAATACACAAGAAAGCAAATGCATCATTCATTCATTCATTCACATAAAATGACTGGTTTCTTGAAATTTTGTAATTCTAAATCAAATTTAAAAAAAGATTATTCATTATTATTATTGTGTAATGTAGAATGCAAATGTGCAAGAAAAACAATGTGCAAGTTCTCTCCAGTTTTATTTCCATATACACTGATTGCCTTAAAACATGTTAAGAATGTTTGTGAAATATGAAGTCACTTAAATAAATATATTCATAAAGCGTTAATGTATACATTTACTTTCCCTAGTGCTTTTTGCAGCGTAGGAATAGTGGATTACATGGTTCATTGTACACATCACGCAACTGACTTTCAAGAAAGAAAAGTGATATGAGTAATGGGGGGGCCTGTGCTCCAGTAGAGCTTTATGTCTAGCAACGCCCCTGACTCCAACCCCAATTAAACACACCTGAAGCAGCTAATCAAGGTCTTACTAGGCATATTAGAAACTTTAAGACAGGTGTGTTGGGGCAGGTTGGAGCTAAACTCTGCAGGACAGTGGCCCTCCATCACCAAGTTTGGACACCACTGGCTTAGTATCTACACTTTCAAATGTGATAAAATACACAATGCGTTTTAAATGAAAATGATGCACTAATGCAGTGATTCTCAAATCTGTCTCACAAGATCCACTTTCCTGCAGAGTTTAGCTCTAACCCTAATCAAACACACCTGAGTTTGCTAATCAATGCCTTCAGGATCATTAGAAAATCACAGGTAGGTTTGTTTGTTTAGGGTTGGAGCTAAACTCTGCCGGAAAGTGGATCTCGCGAGCCAGATTTGAGGATCACTGCACTAACCTTACATACTTGTCAACGTCAGACTTCACCGTCTCCCCAACACTAGCTAAAGGTGGTCTGGACTTAGGAGTAAGAACTGGCATTCTACAGAGGATTTTAGCTTCGAGGTTGTGTCTCATGTTATTCTTTAGTTTTAAGTCAAGCAATTATCAAGTATTTTTTCAACAATTAAACTCTACTAATGTAGGACATACTTTAAACATTACTAAATCCAAATCCATATCTCACCAACATAACCTCCAAGCAAGCAAACACACTTACCTCTGAATAACAAAAACTTGGTAAGCCCACCCCTAGTTATCAAAATGTAGGATAAGTTTCCAATTGTTGTTAATAGACAAGCCCCCAATTGTTACATCCTTTTTCCAGTTTAGGGTTGGTGAATAATAACAAATTATGAGAAAAGTAAAAAAGGAAAGAAGACAAGCTTACACAAAAGTTCCAAGCAAAATTGTGGTATGTATTTACAATTCTCAATATAAAATAATGGGTATACACGCACAGTATATGCACAACAATGTGTACAGTTGCAATCAGAAATATTCAACCCCCCAAAGATTAAGGATTTATCAATTTAAGTTTTTTCAAAGAACAAGATTCTGTGTTGGATGACTTCTTTATGAGTTGAGTGACAAAGTCAACACAGAAAATGCATGATGTAGTATTTGTGTGTAACAGGATATTTTGTTAAGATAGCAATGTCAAAATTATTCAACCACTATATAATATTGTTGTTTGTAAAGCTTTCTGACAATTTTTTATGGCATAAAGTGGAGTTGCAACATAATTAAGCCTTTGGGAGCTCTATAATCATCCTTGACTTGCTTCAGCTGTGCTGCATATATAAACCCCACCCATGAAGGTATCCAAGGTGAGTTGCAATCATGGGAAAGACAAAGGAGCTTCCACAAAAGCTGAGAGAAGAGATTATTTCATCACACCTGTAGGGCCATAGGTATAAAAAAACTAAATTACATTCCAAGACACAATTGGGAGCATTATAAGGACGTTTAAAACTTATGGAACAGCTGCAAACATGCCTGGCCATGGAAGAAAGCCCAGAATTTCATCAAGGGCCTGTACCAACTTAGTCAGGACAACTAAGAAAAACCTCTGTGTGACTGCAAGACACCTACAGGATGACCTAATGAAGGCTGGTACAAGTCCTTCAAGAGCAACTATAAGACATGCACTGAACAAACAAGGACTTCATGGCTGGACTCAAGACGCACTCCACTCTTGACCACAAGGAACATCAAAAGTTGACTAGAATATGCCAGGAGGAATTTGGATAAGACTTCAGAGTTTTGGGAGACAGTTCTATCGACTGATGAAACCAAACTGGAACGGTTTGGACATTTGGACCAACGGTATTTCTGGCATGTTTGGCCAGGCTTATGACCAGAAAAATACCATCCCCACGGTCAAGCATGGAGGTGGCTCATTGATGATGTGGGGCTGTTCTTGCAGCAGGAACTGGCAATCTTGATCGTGTACCTGGCATCATGGATTCCCAGAAATACCAGGCCATTTTAAAGAGGAACATGATGCCTTTTATTGACAAATTAAACCTTGGTGATCATTGGACTTTCTAGCAAGACAGTGATCCCAAGCACACCTCCAAGTCAACCAAAGCTTGGTTGAGAAAAAGATCCTGGAACGTCCTGGAGTGGCCTTCTCAGTGACCAGATTTAAATCTGAAAATCTGGGCAAAGAATGGGCAAAGATTCTGATAGAGAGGTGTAAGAAGCTTGTCAGCACTTACCAAAAACATTTGTTAGAAGTTATAAAAGCTAAAGGATGCTCCACAAAGTACTGAAGCTGGGGGTTGAATAATACTGCACATGCACTTGTTAAAAATGTTAAATTTTTCATTTGAATTTCAAAGTTAAGTCAACTTCTGTTGTCAAATTAACTCAAATATGCATCAATAAATATTTTGTATTGTTTAATGAGGTTTTTTGTCATTTATCATCATGATTGTTCATCGATATCACCATAATGTCTTTTGAGGTGAGGGGTTGAATATTTCTGTTTGCAACTGTATATCCATAGAATGGCAAAGTATAAAACAACAACAAATAATATTATGCCCTGGGATATAAAAATAAGTTCATATTCATTCTTGTTTATCTCTTCCCCCTGGCCATTGCAACATTTTTTATTTTTGCAAGTCTTAAACTGGTCCCAAACTTGGGGTGTAACAACTACTGAAAACACATTTTTAAATATAACTAACAATGTGTATTTTCATGAGTAATGACATCACAAATAACACAAATAGGGTCTCACATTTGCACATCTTGCATAGTTTTCCTCTAGAATGAATGCACAACTGATAACTGAAATTGCTAATTTTTCGTAAACCTTTTGCCACACTGAGCAGCACTCCACATTTCAGGGCTCTTTGATAAAACTCTTCACACTAAAGACACGTGGAATACTTTCTTTAGTGTGAAGTCTCATGTGAATGCTAACGTTTCCTTTAAGGTTGAAACTCATCCCACACTGGGGGCAAGTGAAAGGCTTCTCTCCAGTGTGAATTCTTATGTGCCTATTGAGAATCCATTTCTTTCTGAAACTTACTCCACACTGGTGGTAGATGAGTTTACTCCAGTGTGTACGCTCATGTGGTAATTAAGGTTTCCTTTTCGTTTGAAACGTTTTCCACACTGTTTGCAGGGGAAAGGTCTTTCTCCAGTGTGAATTCTCATGTGTACTTTAAGCTTTTCATTTTGATCGAAACTCTTTCCACACTGATGGCATGTGTAAGTCTTTTCCCTAGTGTGAATTCTCATGTGGTACTTAAGGTTTCCTTTTCGGTTGAAACTTTTTCCACACTGTTGACAGGTAAAAGGGTTTTCTCCTGTATGAATTTTCATGTGGATTTTAAAGTTTCCATGTTGATCAAAACTTTTTCCACACTGAGAGCATGAGTAAGGTTTCTCTCCAGTGTGAATTCTAATGTGGACTTTAAGATTTCCATGCTGATCGAAACACTTTCCACACTGAGAGCATGAGTAAGGTTTCTCTCCAGTGTGATTTCTCATGTGCCTGTTAAGGCTTCCTATCTGAGTGAAACTTAATCCACAGTGCTGGCAGGTGAAATGGCTTTCTCCAGTGTGCACGGTCATGTGATAATTAAGGTTTCCTTTTCGTTTGAAACATTTTCCACACTGTTGGCAGGTAAAAGGCCTTTCTCCTGTATGAACTTTCATGTGGAGTTTAAGGTTTCTATGTTGATGAAAACCCTTTCCACACTGAGGGCATGAGTAAGGCTTCTCCCCAGTGTGAATTTTCATGTCCCGATTGAGAATCCCTTTTTGAGTGAAACTTACTCCACACTGTTGGCTGGTAAAAGGGTTTTCTCCAGTGTGAATTCTCATGTGGTACTTAAGGTTTCCTTTTCGTTTGAAACTTTTTCCACACTGTTGACAGGTAAAAGGCCTTTCTCCTGTATGAATACTCATGTGGAGTTTAAGATTTCCATGTTGATTAAAACTCTTTCCACACTGAAGGCATGTGTAAGGCTTCTCTCCAGTGTGAATTCTCATATGTCTGATGAGAATCCATTTCTTTCTGAAACTTACTCCACACTGTTGGCAGGCGAGAGGGTTTTCTCCTATGTGAATTCTCATGTGGATTTTAAAGTTTTCATTTTGATCGAAACTCTTTCCACACTGATGGCATGTGTAAAGCTTCTCTCCAGTGTGAATTCTCATGTGCCTTTTGAGAATCCATTTCTTTCTGAAACTTACTCCACACTGCTGACAGGTAAAAAGGCTTTCTCCTGTATGAATTTTCATGTGGATTTTAAAGTTTCCATGTTGATCAAAACTTTTTCCACACTGCAGGCACTTGTAGAGTTTCTCTCCAGTGTGACTTCTCATGTGGACTTTAAGATTTCCATGCTGATCGAAACACTTTCCACACTGAGAGCATGAGTAAGGTTTCTCTCCAGTGTGATTTCTCATGTGCCTGTTAAGGCTTCCTATCTGAGTGAAACTTAATCCACAGTGCTGGCAGGTGAAATGGCTTTCTCCAGTGTGCACGGTCATGTGATAATTAAGGTTTCCTTTTCGTTTGAAACATTTTCCACACTGTTGGCAGGTAAAAGGCCTTTCTCCTGTATGAACTTTCATGTGGAGTTTAAGGTTTCTATGTTGATGAAAACCCTTTCCACACTGAGGGCATGAGTAAGGCTTCTCCCCAGTGTGAATTTTCATGTCCCGATTGAGAATCCCTTTTTGAGTGAAACTTACTCCACACTGTTGGCTGGTAAAAGGGTTTTCTCCAGTGTGAATTCTCATGTGGTACTTAAGGTTTCCTTTTCGTTTGAAACTTTTTCCACACTGTTGACAGGTAAAAGGCCTTTCTCCTGTATGAATACTCATGTGGAGTTTAAGATTTCCATGTTGATTAAAACTCTTTCCACACTGAAGGCATGTGTAAGGCTTCTCTCCAGTGTGAATTCTCATATGTCTGATGAGAATCCATTTCTTTCTGAAACTTACTCCACACTGTTGGCAGGCGAGAGGGTTTTCTCCTATGTGAATTCTCATGTGGATTTTAAAGTTTTCATTTTGATCGAAACTCTTTCCACACTGATGGCATGTGTAAAGCTTCTCTCCAGTGTGAATTCTCATGTGCCTTTTGAGAATCCATTTCTTTCTGAAACTTACTCCACACTGCTGACAGGTAAAAAGGCTTTCTCCTGTATGAATTTTCATGTGGATTTTAAAGTTTCCATGTTGATCAAAACTTTTTCCACACTGCAGGCACTTGTAGAGTTTCTCTCCAGTGTGACTTCTCATGTGGACTTTAAGATTTCCATGCTGATCGAAACACTTTCCACACTGAGAGCATGAGTAAGGTTTCTCTCCAGTGTGATTTCTCATGTGCCTGTTAAGGCTTCCTATCTGAGTGAAACTTAATCCACAGTGCTGGCAGGTGAAATGGCTTTCTCCAGTGTGCACGGTCATGTGATAATTAAGGTTTCCTTTTCGTTTGAAACATTTTCCACACTGTTGGCAGGTAAAAGGCCTTTCTCCTGTATGAACTTTCATGTGGAGTTTAAGGTTTCTATGTTGATGAAAACCCTTTCCACACTGAGGGCATGAGTAAGGCTTCTCCCCAGTGTGAATTTTCATGTCCCGATTGAGAATCCCTTTTTGAGTGAAACTTACTCCACACTGTTGGCTGGTAAAAGGGTTTTCTCCAGTGTGAATTCTCATGTGGTACTTAAGGTTTCCTTTTCGTTTGAAACTTTTTCCACACTGTTGACAGGTAAAAGGCCTTTCTCCTGTATGAATACTCATGTGGAGTTTAAGATTTCCATGTTGATTAAAACTCTTTCCACACTGAAGGCATGTGTAAGGCTTCTCTCCAGTGTGAATTCTCATATGTCTGATGAGAATCCATTTCTTTCTGAAACTTACTCCACACTGTTGGCAGGCGAGAGGGTTTTCTCCTATGTGAATTCTCATGTGGATTTTAAAGTTTTCATTTTGATCGAAACTCTTTCCACACTGATGGCATGTGTAAAGCTTCTCTCCAGTGTGAATTCTCATGTGCCTTTTGAGAATCCATTTCTTTCTGAAACTTACTCCACACTGCTGACAGGTAAAAAGGCTTTCTCCTGTATGAATTTTCATGTGGATTTTAAAGTTTCCATGTTGATCAAAACTTTTTCCACACTGCAGGCACTTGTAGAGTTTCTCTCCAGTGTGACTTCTCATGTGGACTTTAAGATTTCCATGCTGATCGAAACACTTTCCACACTGAGAGCATGAGTAAGGTTTCTCTCCAGTGTGATTTCTCATGTGCCTGTTAAGGCTTCCTATCTGAGTGAAACTTAATCCACAGTGCTGGCAGGTGAAATGGCTTTCTCCAGTGTGCACGGTCATGTGATAATAAACAGGCAAGGCAAAACAAGGAAAACACGGAGACTCGGAAAGGGGTACAGGCTAAACAATACTCAGCAGAGAAAGGTGGTTAGAGTGGGTGTTATATAGTGAGTGAGGTGATTAGAAACAGCTGTGTGCAATGAGTGCAAATCAGTGCAGTGTGCAAATCGTGCAAGGAATGATGGGATATGTAGTCTGCGGTGCTATGCAACAGTTTGAGTTGTGCGAGAATAAACGGAAGTCCATGGACCAAATTCGTGACACAGGTGGAACGATTTGTTGCTAAAAGTTGCTAAGTGACGCTGTGACGTCACGGCGTGATGACGTCATTACGTAATCGCAACGCAAAACTGCATCTTTATGTAATATACAGAAAACACAATGAGTTTTCTCAAATTGACTGGCCACCTCAGCAAAAACATTATTTAAAATGTTAATTTAGATTTGTTTGAAAAAAGTAATATACGTGTAGTGGGCTATTTGTAAAAGTAATACAAACACAAGACCTTTTTGATCAGATATTTTTATTTTTAAATATAACACTGATATTGAACAGTTACATTCTTTTGAACAATCACAGTTTATGTAGGCTATTTTCTTTTTTACTTTGTTGAAATTAACAATTAACAACAATTAAACAACAATTAAACCACTGTATTGGTAGTTAATATGCTACCTAAATGAACAACAATTGTACATGTTAATAACAAGGTATCAGTAAATGAACAATTATATCAAACAATTGTAGCTAGCATTTTAACTTGAATGTGATATAATGTGTCTGTTGCTAGGCATCACTTAGGATGGTGGTTCTTCTTGTCTGGTTAGCTGTTCAGTGTTTTCTCTGGCACTTTTTTCATTCACAATGCAGTGTACACTGCCATTGATTCCACTAGTTACAGAAACTCCATTCTTTGATGATTCATAGATTAGCAAGCAAATCATCTTCATCTTCACTGTCCAGGTGCTCTGTCAATGAGCTGGTATCAGCAGAAGAGGATGGAATGGCTTTAAAACTGTATGTTGCAGTGGTGCCAAACTGTTGTAGAAAGTCACTGAGTAGTTTATGCTGGTAACAATTATCACCAGCCAGCTTCAGTCCATACCGCACAAGGAGTATGGAGTTAAGAGCGTGCAGTGACAGTCTATTTCTTAACTTTGACTTGACCACACTCATTTGGCTGAACAGCCGTTCAACCTCTGCATTTGAGTGTGGCAAGGAGAGGACAGTCGGTGCAGCTTTGCACAGTTCTTCGAATGGTTTTGACCCAGAAGCGTCTGTGTAGTTATAAACTTCGCTCCAAAACTATTTTCAGTTGATTCCCACCTCAACAAATGTATGTTTCTCCATTGGGAAACAATTTTGTCAATTGTCTGGGGCTGGTACCCCAGTAGCTCAGCTACATTTATCATTTCAGTGTTGCTTTTATTGTGCTTCATTGTTTCCTTAACACTGAACAGAGACATGTTTCGTAAGATTTCAAGATAGTCTGGGAGCCTTGCTTGCAGCTCCTTGCTTAGAGCAACAACATAGTTGATGCATCGTCTCCGAATGACCTTTTCGTCCTCTGGAGCAAGACTGAGTTGGGACATTTCAAAAAGGTACCCAAGATATGGTGCTGGACTGAGATGACCATCAATGGCATCCTTCAGGACATCAATCTTTGCCATAGGATTGACTACTCTGCTGCAAACTGATGATAAGAGGGGAACCAGATTGTCCAAAAGCTTGACAGGATCTGTATGTTCACCCTCAAATGACTTCACTGCAACTTGTACCTTCGGACAGGCTTGATTTTAAGAATGTAAGGTAGACATAGTTGGTCTTGTCCATGTACATGGCATGGAGCACATCTGCCATGTAGCAATGCTCACTGGTCTTGGTCAACTCAAAGTGGAGTTTCAGTTCTTCCCACTGGTCCAATATACGAGTTACCGCAGGCTCAATCTATAGCCAACGTGTGGCACACACTTTGGTGATTTGCAGGGGTTTTTGACCACAATTAATGGTGGCATACACTGTTTTGTATGCCTCTCGTCGTTTTGGGGAAATCGAAAACCAGTTGTAGGTTTCCCTGATTAAGTATTCAACACATCTAGGGATGGTTTCTTTGGATGCTGCACTGACAGCCAGTTGTAAAGAATGCCATACACAGCGCATGAGTACCAAATTGGGCAAAGCACATTCTTCTTTTAAAATCTTCTGCACCCCAGTCATCACAGAGGCATTATCGGTGCCAATACCCTGAAGATTCTCTTTTTTAAGGTTACACTTTTCGAGAAACTCAACTATTGCCTTTGCTATTGATTTTGCATCACCCACCTGCAATTCAACCAGCCCAAGAAATGTGGACACAAGTGTTCTTTTTTTAGCACTAAAATACCGAATCACCACACATACCACAACCCATAGCCATATCACCCCGCAGCCCAAAACTGGTTGCCCACTGAAGCTAAGCAGGGTTGAGCCTGGTTAGTACCTGTATGGGAGACCTCCTGGGAAAACTAGGTTGCTGTTGGAAGAGGTGTTAGTGAGGCCAGCAGGGGGCGCGCACCCTGCAGTCTGTGTGGGTCCTAACACCCCAGTGTAGTGACGGGGACACTATACTGACAACAAGCACCGTCCTTCGGATGAGACGTTAAACCGAGGTCCTGACTCTCTGTAGTCATTAAAAAATCCCTTGGCACTCATCGTAAAAAGTAGGGGTGAAACCCCGGTGTCCTGGCCAAATTCCCTCCACTGGCCCTTGTCAATCATGCCCTCCTAATAATCCCCATCCACTTGATTTGCTCTATCTCTCTCTCTCTCCTCTCCACCTGTAGCTGGTGTGTGGTGAGCGCACTGGCGCCGTTGTCCTGTGGCTGCCGTCGCATCATCCAAGTGGATGCTGCACACTGGTGGTGGTTGAGGAGAGACCCCCCCCCCATGATTGTAAAGCGCTTTGGGTGTATAGCAATACACAAGAAAGCAAATGCATCATTCATTCATTCATTCACATAAAATGACTGGTTTCTTGAAATTTTGTAATTCTAAATCAAATTTAAAAAAAGATTATTCATTATTATTATTGTGTAATGTAGAATGCAAATGTGCAAGAAAAACAATGTGCAAGTTCTCTCCAGTTTTATTTCCATATACACTGATTGCCTTAAAACATGTTAAGAATGTTTGTGAAATATGAAGTCACTTAAATAAATATATTCATAAAGCGTTAATGTATACATTTACTTTCCCTAGTGCTTTTTGCAGCGTAGGAATAGTGGATTACATGGTTCATTGTACACATCACGCAACTGACTTTCAAGAAAGAAAAGTGATATGAGTAATGGGGGGGCCTGTGCTCCAGTAGAGCTTTATGTCTAGCAACGCCCCTGACTCCAACCCCAATTAAACACACCTGAAGCAGCTAATCAAGGTCTTACTAGGCATATTAGAAACTTTAAGACAGGTGTGTTGGGGCAGGTTGGAGCTAAACTCTGCAGGACAGTGGCCCTCCATCACCAAGTTTGGACACCACTGGCTTAGTATCTACACTTTCAAATGTGATAAAATACACAATGCGTTTTAAATGAAAATGATGCACTAATGCAGTGATTCTCAAATCTGTCTCACAAGATCCACTTTCCTGCAGAGTTTAGCTCTAACCCTAATCAAACACACCTGAGTTTGCTAATCAATGCCTTCAGGATCATTAGAAAATCACAGGTAGGTTTGTTTGTTTAGGGTTGGAGCTAAACTCTGCCGGAAAGTGGATCTCGCGAGCCAGATTTGAGGATCACTGCACTAACCTTACATACTTGTCAACGTCAGACTTCACCGTCTCCCCAACACTAGCTAAAGGTGGTCTGGACTTAGGAGTAAGAACTGGCATTCTACAGAGGATTTTAGCTTCGAGGTTGTGTCTCATGTTATTCTTTAGTTTTAAGTCAAGCAATTATCAAGTATTTTTTCAACAATTAAACTCTACTAATGTAGGACATACTTTAAACATTACTAAATCCAAATCCATATCTCACCAACATAACCTCCAAGCAAGCAAACACACTTACCTCTGAATAACAAAAACTTGGTAAGCCCACCCCTAGTTATCAAAATGTAGGATAAGTTTCCAATTGTTGTTAATAGACAAGCCCCCAATTGTTACATCCTTTTTCCAGTTTAGGGTTGGTGAATAATAACAAATTATGAGAAAAGTAAAAAAGGAAAGAAGACAAGCTTACACAAAAGTTCCAAGCAAAATTGTGGTATGTATTTACAATTCTCAATATAAAATAATGGGTATACACGCACAGTATATGCACAACAATGTGTACAGTTGCAATCAGAAATATTCAACCCCCCAAAGATTAAGGATTTATCAATTTAAGTTTTTTCAAAGAACAAGATTCTGTGTTGGATGACTTCTTTATGAGTTGAGTGACAAAGTCAACACAGAAAATGCATGATGTAGTATTTGTGTGTAACAGGATATTTTGTTAAGATAGCAATGTCAAAATTATTCAACCACTATATAATATTGTTGTTTGTAAAGCTTTCTGACAATTTTTTATGGCATAAAGTGGAGTTGCAACATAATTAAGCCTTTGGGAGCTCTATAATCATCCTTGACTTGCTTCAGCTGTGCTGCATATATAAACCCCACCCATGAAGGTATCCAAGGTGAGTTGCAATCATGGGAAAGACAAAGGAGCTTCCACAAAAGCTGAGAGAAGAGATTATTTCATCACACCTGTAGGGCCATAGGTATAAAAAAACTAAATTACATTCCAAGACACAATTGGGAGCATTATAAGGACGTTTAAAACTTATGGAACAGCTGCAAACATGCCTGGCCATGGAAGAAAGCCCAGAATTTCATCAAGGGCCTGTACCAACTTAGTCAGGACAACTAAGAAAAACCTCTGTGTGACTGCAAGACACCTACAGGATGACCTAATGAAGGCTGGTACAAGTCCTTCAAGAGCAACTATAAGACATGCACTGAACAAACAAGGACTTCATGGCTGGACTCAAGACGCACTCCACTCTTGACCACAAGGAACATCAAAAGTTGACTAGAATATGCCAGGAGGAATTTGGATAAGACTTCAGAGTTTTGGGAGACAGTTCTATCGACTGATGAAACCAAACTGGAACGGTTTGGACATTTGGACCAACGGTATTTCTGGCATGTTTGGCCAGGCTTATGACCAGAAAAATACCATCCCCACGGTCAAGCATGGAGGTGGCTCATTGATGATGTGGGGCTGTTCTTGCAGCAGGAACTGGCAATCTTGATCGTGTACCTGGCATCATGGATTCCCAGAAATACCAGGCCATTTTAAAGAGGAACATGATGCCTTTTATTGACAAATTAAACCTTGGTGATCATTGGACTTTCTAGCAAGACAGTGATCCCAAGCACACCTCCAAGTCAACCAAAGCTTGGTTGAGAAAAAGATCCTGGAACGTCCTGGAGTGGCCTTCTCAGTGACCAGATTTAAATCTGAAAATCTGGGCAAAGAATGGGCAAAGATTCTGATAGAGAGGTGTAAGAAGCTTGTCAGCACTTACCAAAAACATTTGTTAGAAGTTATAAAAGCTAAAGGATGCTCCACAAAGTACTGAAGCTGGGGGTTGAATAATACTGCACATGCACTTGTTAAAAATGTTAAATTTTTCATTTGAATTTCAAAGTTAAGTCAACTTCTGTTGTCAAATTAACTCAAATATGCATCAATAAATATTTTGTATTGTTTAATGAGGTTTTTTGTCATTTATCATCATGATTGTTCATCGATATCACCATAATGTCTTTTGAGGTGAGGGGTTGAATATTTCTGTTTGCAACTGTATATCCATAGAATGGCAAAGTATAAAACAACAACAAATAATATTATGCCCTGGGATATAAAAATAAGTTCATATTCATTCTTGTTTATCTCTTCCCCCTGGCCATTGCAACATTTTTTATTTTTGCAAGTCTTAAACTGGTCCCAAACTTGGGGTGTAACAACTACTGAAAACACATTTTTAAATATAACTAACAATGTGTATTTTCATGAGTAATGACATCACAAATAACACAAATAGGGTCTCACATTTGCACATCTTGCATAGTTTTCCTCTAGAATGAATGCACAACTGATAACTGAAATTGCTAATTTTTCGTAAACCTTTTGCCACACTGAGCAGCACTCCACATTTCAGGGCTCTTTGATAAAACTCTTCACACTAAAGACACGTGGAATACTTTCTTTAGTGTGAAGTCTCATGTGAATGCTAACGTTTCCTTTAAGGTTGAAACTCATCCCACACTGGGGGCAAGTGAAAGGCTTCTCTCCAGTGTGAATTCTTATGTGCCTATTGAGAATCCATTTCTTTCTGAAACTTACTCCACACTGGTGGTAGATGAGTTTACTCCAGTGTGTACGCTCATGTGGTAATTAAGGTTTCCTTTTCGTTTGAAACGTTTTCCACACTGTTTGCAGGGGAAAGGTCTTTCTCCAGTGTGAATTCTCATGTGTACTTTAAGCTTTTCATTTTGATCGAAACTCTTTCCACACTGATGGCATGTGTAAGTCTTTTCCCTAGTGTGAATTCTCATGTGGTACTTAAGGTTTCCTTTTCGGTTGAAACTTTTTCCACACTGTTGACAGGTAAAAGGGTTTTCTCCTGTATGAATTTTCATGTGGATTTTAAAGTTTCCATGTTGATCAAAACTTTTTCCACACTGAGAGCATGAGTAAGGTTTCTCTCCAGTGTGATTTCTCATGTGCCTGTTAAGGCTTCCTATCTGAGTGAAACTTAATCCACAGTGCTGGCAGGTGAAATGGCTTTCTCCAGTGTGCACGGTCATGTGATAATTAAGGTTTCCTTTTCGTTTGAAACATTTTCCACACTGTTGGCAGGTAAAAGGCCTTTCTACTGTATGAACTTTCATGTGGAGTTTAAGGTTTCTATGTTGATGAAAACCCTTTCCACACTGAGGGCATGAGTAAGGCTTCTCCCCAGTGTGAATTTTCATGTCCCGATTGAGAATCCCTTTTTGAGTGAAACTTACTCCACACTGTTGGCTGGTAAAAGGGTTTTCTCCAGTGTGAATTCTCATGTGGTACTTAAGGTTTCCTTTTCGTTTGAAACTTTTTCCACACTGTTGACAGGTAAAAGGCCTTTCTCCTGTATGAATACTCATGTGGAGTTTAAGATTTCCATGTTGATTAAAACTCTTTCCACACTGAAGGCATGTGTAAGGCTTCTCTCCAGTGTGAATTCTCATATGTCTGATGAGAATCCATTTCTTTCTGAAACTTACTCCACACTGTTGGCAGGCGAGAGGGTTTTCTCCTATGTGAATTCTCATGTGGATTTTAAAGTTTTCATTTTGATCGAAACTCTTTCCACACTCATGGCATGTGTAAAGCTTCTCTCCAGTGTGAATTCTCATGTGCCTTTTGAGAATCCATTTCTTTCTGAAACTTACTCCACACTGCTGACAGGTAAAAAGGCTTTCTCCTGTATGAATTTTCATGTGGATTTTAAAGTTTCCATGTTGATCAAAACTTTTTCCACACTGCAGGCACTTGTAGAGTTTCTCTCCAGTGTGACTTCTCATGTGGACTTTAAGGTTTCCATGCTGATCGAAACACTTTCCACACTGAGGGCATGAGTAAGGCTTCTCCCCAGTGTGAATTTTCATGTCCCGATTGAGAATCCCTTTTTGAGTGAAACTTACTCCACACTGTTGGCTGGTAAAAGGGTTTTCTCCAGTGTGAATTCTCATGTGGTACTTAAGGTTTCCTTTTCGGTTGAAACTTTTTCCACACTGTTGACAGGTAAAAGG
>NW_015507376.1:0-8251 GCF_001515645.1 Sinocyclocheilus grahami | reverse complement strand
TTTGTGAAAAAAATATTATTCATTATTATTATTTATTCATTTTAGATGTTTACATTTGGAAAAGCTGTGCTTCCTGCATAAACCTGCCACTGTTGGTTTGGCAGTAGCTTGCTTGCCCTACACAGTTACCTTGTTTAATATCTTAATTCAAGTTATATATATATATATATATATATATATATTGTTCTATTTGTGTTATTTATAATAAGTGTAGTGAAGTTTACTGTTAAGTGCACTGATCTCAGACTCATTTTCAATAATAAAGTTTATTGTTAAATTCCCTGGCTCCACTTCATAGGCCTATGTTTGTCACATCATTATACGTGTTTGATCACCACATTTGAGTTATGATTGCAAAAAATGTGTTTATGTATATATATTCTGTTTATGTAGGCTATATACTGTATTCTATATACAGCACCAGTCAAAAGTTTGGACACACGAATGGGAAGTGTGTCCAAACTTTTGACTATACTGTACTATAATATAGCGTACACATAAAAGAATATCAGCATCGGTATTTCTTTACTCCCTAATATCGTATCTGCCCCCAAAAAAATCCATATCGGTCTGGCTCTAGTTTTGTTAGTCTAGCCCACGAGACGCGCCGCTGCTGTGTTATTCATTCAAAATATTAAAGAAATATAGTAGCTCAATGCGTAGAAGATCTTGAGTAGGTTAAACCCGAAACCAAGCCATTCACACAGAACGCATATCAGGCTCATTTTTTTAGACGGACAAATACGACTGCTGCACTGACGTCTCACACGAGAGATGTATAGAAAGCCATGCAAAGTTAAAAGAGTTTAAACTTTTAGAAAACACGTCACGAATTTGTGGAGGTTTATTCCTTTTCACTGCGTCTCTTATGTTTTTAAATGCAGTCTGTGTGAATGGAGTTTTGGATTAGATCGTTTAGGAGACTCCATATAAAACAAAACATCATCAGCATATAAAGAAATATTATGCTGGCAAAACTGCATCTTTATGTAATATACAGAAAACACAATGAGTTTTCTCAAATTGACTGGCCACCTCAGCAAAAACATTATTTAAAATGTTAATTTAGATTTGTTTGAAAAAAGTAATATACGTGTAGTGGGCTATTTGTAAAAGTAATACAAACACAAGACCTTTTTGATCAGATATTTTTATTTTTAAATATAACACTGATATTGAACAGTTACATTCTTTTGAACAATCACAGTTTATGTAGGCTATTTTCTTTTTTACTTTGTTGAAATTAACAATTAACAACAATTAAACAACAATTAAACCACTGTATTGGTAGTTAATATGCTACCTAAATGAACAACAATTGTACATGTTAATAACAAGGTATCAGTAAATGAACAATTATATCAAACAATTGTAGCTAGCATTTTAACTTGAATGTGATATAATGTGTCTGTTGCTAGGCATCACTTAGGATGGTGGTTCTTCTTGTCTGGTTAGCTGTTCAGTGTTTTCTCTGGCACTTTTTTCATTCACAATGCAGTGTACACTGCCATTGATTCCACTAGTTACAGAAACTCCATTCTTTGATGATTCATAGATTAGCAAGCAAATCATCTTCATCTTCACTGTCCAGGTGCTCTGTCAATGAGCTGGTATCAGCAGAAGAGGATGGAATGGCTTTAAAACTGTATGTTGCAGTGGTGCCAAACTGTTGTAGAAAGTCACTGAGTAGTTTATGCTGGTAACAATTATCACCAGCCAGCTTCAGTCCATACCGCACAAGGAGTATGGAGTTAAGAGCGTGCAGTGACAGTCTATTTCTTAACTTTGACTTGACCACACTCATTTGGCTGAACAGCCGTTCAACCTCTGCATTTGAGTGTGGCAAGGAGAGGACAGTCGGTGCAGCTTTGCACAGTTCTTCGAATGGTTTTGACCCAGAAGCGTCTGTGTAGTTATAAACTTCGCTCCAAAACTATTTTCAGTTGATTCCCACCTCAACAAATGTATGTTTCTCCATTGGGAAACAATTTTGTCAATTGTCTGGGGCTGGTACCCCAGTAGCTCAGCTACATTTATCATTTCAGTGTTGCTTTTATTGTGCTTCATTGTTTCCTTAACACTGAACAGAGACATGTTTCGTAAGATTTCAAGATAGTCTGGGAGCCTTGCTTGCAGCTCCTTGCTTAGAGCAACAACATAGTTGATGCATCGTCTCCGAATGACCTTTTCGTCCTCTGGAGCAAGACTGAGTTGGGACATTTCAAAAAGGTACCCAAGATATGGTGCTGGACTGAGATGACCATCAATGGCATCCTTCAGGACATCAATCTTTGCCATAGGATTGACTACTCTGCTGCAAACTGATGATAAGAGGGGAACCAGATTGTCCAAAAGCTTGACAGGATCTGTATGTTCACCCTCAAATGACTTCACTGCAACTTGTACCTTCGGACAGGCTTGATTTTAAGAATGTAAGGTAGACATAGTTGGTCTTGTCCATGTACATGGCATGGAGCACATCTGCCATGTAGCAATGCTCACTGGTCTTGGTCAACTCAAAGTGGAGTTTCAGTTCTTCCCACTGGTCCAATATACGAGTTACCGCAGGCTCAATCTATAGCCAACGTGTGGCACACACTTTGGTGATTTGCAGGGGTTTTTGACCACAATTAATGGTGGCATACACTGTTTTGTATGCCTCTCGTCGTTTTGGGGAAATCGAAAACCAGTTGTAGGTTTCCCTGATTAAGTATTCAACACATCTAGGGATGGTTTCTTTGGATGCTGCACTGACAGCCAGTTGTAAAGAATGCCATACACAGCGCATGAGTACCAAATTGGGCAAAGCACATTCTTCTTTTAAAATCTTCTGCACCCCAGTCATCACAGAGGCATTATCGGTGCCAATACCCTGAAGATTCTCTTTTTTAAGGTTACACTTTTCGAGAAACTCAACTATTGCCTTTGCTATTGATTTTGCATCACCCACCTGCAATTCAACCAGCCCAAGAAATGTGGACACAAGTGTTCTTTTTTTAGCACTAAAATACCGAATCACCACACATACCACAACCCATAGCCATATCACCCCGCAGCCCAAAACTGGTTGCCCACTGAAGCTAAGCAGGGTTGAGCCTGGTTAGTACCTGTATGGGAGACCTCCTGGGAAAACTAGGTTGCTGTTGGAAGAGGTGTTAGTGAGGCCAGCAGGGGGCGCGCACCCTGCAGTCTGTGTGGGTCCTAACACCCCAGTGTAGTGACGGGGACACTATACTGACAACAAGCACCGTCCTTCGGATGAGACGTTAAACCGAGGTCCTGACTCTCTGTAGTCATTAAAAAATCCCTTGGCACTCATCGTAAAAAGTAGGGGTGAAACCCCGGTGTCCTGGCCAAATTCCCTCCACTGGCCCTTGTCAATCATGCCCTCCTAATAATCCCCATCCACTTGATTTGCTCTATCTCTCTCTCTCTCCTCTCCACCTGTAGCTGGTGTGTGGTGAGCGCACTGGCGCCGTTGTCCTGTGGCTGCCGTCGCATCATCCAAGTGGATGCTGCACACTGGTGGTGGTTGAGGAGAGACCCCCCCCCCATGATTGTAAAGCGCTTTGGGTGTATAGCAATACACAAGAAAGCAAATGCATCATTCATTCATTCATTCACATAAAATGACTGGTTTCTTGAAATTTTGTAATTCTAAATCAAATTTAAAAAAAGATTATTCATTATTATTATTGTGTAATGTAGAATGCAAATGTGCAAGAAAAACAATGTGCAAGTTCTCTCCAGTTTTATTTCCATATACACTGATTGCCTTAAAACATGTTAAGAATGTTTGTGAAATATGAAGTCACTTAAATAAATATATTCATAAAGCGTTAATGTATACATTTACTTTCCCTAGTGCTTTTTGCAGCGTAGGAATAGTGGATTACATGGTTCATTGTACACATCACGCAACTGACTTTCAAGAAAGAAAAGTGATATGAGTAATGGGGGGGCCTGTGCTCCAGTAGAGCTTTATGTCTAGCAACGCCCCTGACTCCAACCCCAATTAAACACACCTGAAGCAGCTAATCAAGGTCTTACTAGGCATATTAGAAACTTTAAGACAGGTGTGTTGGGGCAGGTTGGAGCTAAACTCTGCAGGACAGTGGCCCTCCATCACCAAGTTTGGACACCACTGGCTTAGTATCTACACTTTCAAATGTGATAAAATACACAATGCGTTTTAAATGAAAATGATGCACTAATGCAGTGATTCTCAAATCTGTCTCACAAGATCCACTTTCCTGCAGAGTTTAGCTCTAACCCTAATCAAACACACCTGAGTTTGCTAATCAATGCCTTCAGGATCATTAGAAAATCACAGGTAGGTTTGTTTGTTTAGGGTTGGAGCTAAACTCTGCCGGAAAGTGGATCTCGCGAGCCAGATTTGAGGATCACTGCACTAACCTTACATACTTGTCAACGTCAGACTTCACCGTCTCCCCAACACTAGCTAAAGGTGGTCTGGACTTAGGAGTAAGAACTGGCATTCTACAGAGGATTTTAGCTTCGAGGTTGTGTCTCATGTTATTCTTTAGTTTTAAGTCAAGCAATTATCAAGTATTTTTTCAACAATTAAACTCTACTAATGTAGGACATACTTTAAACATTACTAAATCCAAATCCATATCTCACCAACATAACCTCCAAGCAAGCAAACACACTTACCTCTGAATAACAAAAACTTGGTAAGCCCACCCCTAGTTATCAAAATGTAGGATAAGTTTCCAATTGTTGTTAATAGACAAGCCCCCAATTGTTACATCCTTTTTCCAGTTTAGGGTTGGTGAATAATAACAAATTATGAGAAAAGTAAAAAAGGAAAGAAGACAAGCTTACACAAAAGTTCCAAGCAAAATTGTGGTATGTATTTACAATTCTCAATATAAAATAATGGGTATACACGCACAGTATATGCACAACAATGTGTACAGTTGCAATCAGAAATATTCAACCCCCCAAAGATTAAGGATTTATCAATTTAAGTTTTTTCAAAGAACAAGATTCTGTGTTGGATGACTTCTTTATGAGTTGAGTGACAAAGTCAACACAGAAAATGCATGATGTAGTATTTGTGTGTAACAGGATATTTTGTTAAGATAGCAATGTCACAATTATTCAACCACTATATAATATTGTTGTTTGTAAAGCTTTCTGACAATTTTTCATGGCATAAAGTGGAGTTGCAACATAATTAAGCCTTTGGGAGCTCTATAATCATCCTTGACTTGCTTCAGCTGTGCTGCATATATAAACCCCACCCATGAAGGTATCCAAGGTGAGTTGCAATCATGGGAAAGACAAAGGAGCTTCCACAAAAGCTGAGAGAAGAGATTATTTCATCACACCTGTAGGGCCATAGGTATAAAAAAACTAAATTACATTCCAAGACACAATTGGGAGCATTATAAGGACGTTTAAAACTTATGGAACAGCTGCAAACATGCCTGGCCATGGAAGAAAGCCCAGAATTTCATCAAGGGCCTGTACCAACTTAGTCAGGACAACTAAGAAAAACCTCTGTGTGACTGCAAGACACCTACAGGATGACCTAATGAAGGCTGGTACAAGTCCTTCAAGAGCAACTATAAGACATGCACTGAACAAACAAGGACTTCATGGCTGGACTCAAGACGCACTCCACTCTTGACCACAAGGAACATCAAAAGTTGACTAGAATATGCCAGGAGGAATTTGGATAAGACTTCAGAGTTTTGGGAGACAGTTCTATCGACTGATGAAACCAAACTGGAACGGTTTGGACATTTGGACCAACGGTATTTCTGGCATGTTTGGCCAGGCTTATGACCAGAAAAATACCATCCCCACGGTCAAGCATGGAGGTGGCTCATTGATGATGTGGGGCTGTTCTTGCAGCAGGAACTGGCAATCTTGATCGTGTACCTGGCATCATGGATTCCCAGAAATACCAGGCCATTTTAAAGAGGAACATGATGCCTTTTATTGACAAATTAAACCTTGGTGATCATTGGACTTTCTAGCAAGACAGTGATCCCAAGCACACCTCCAAGTCAACCAAAGCTTGGTTGAGAAAAAGATCCTGGAACGTCCTGGAGTGGCCTTCTCAGTGACCAGATTTAAATCTGAAAATCTGGGCAAAGAATGGGCAAAGATTCTGATAGAGAGGTGTAAGAAGCTTGTCAGCACTTACCAAAAACATTTGTTAGAAGTTATAAAAGCTAAAGGATGCTCCACAAAGTACTGAAGCTGGGGGTTGAATAATACTGCACATGCACTTGTTAAAAATGTTAAATTTTTCATTTGAATTTCAAAGTTAAGTCAACTTCTGTTGTCAAATTAACTCAAATATGCATCAATAAATATTTTGTATTGTTTAATGAGGTTTTTTGTCATTTATCATCATGATTGTTCATCGATATCACCATAATGTCTTTTGAGGTGAGGGGTTGAATATTTCTGTTTGCAACTGTATATCCATAGAATGGCAAAGTATAAAACAACAACAAATAATATTATGCCCTGGGATATAAAAATAAGTTCATATTCATTCTTGTTTATCTCTTCCCCCTGGCCATTGCAACATTTTTTATTTTTGCAAGTCTTAAACTGGTCCCAAACTTGGGGTGTAACAACTACTGAAAACACATTTTTAAATATAACTAACAATGTGTATTTTCATGAGTAATGACATCACAAATAACACAAATAGGGTCTCACATTTGCACATCTTGCATAGTTTTCCTCTAGAATGAATGCACAACTGATAACTGAAATTGCTAATTTTTCGTAAACCTTTTGCCACACTGAGCAGCACTCCACATTTCAGGGCTCTTTGATAAAACTCTTCACACTAAAGACACGTGGAATACTTTCTTTAGTGTGAAGTCTCATGTGAATGCTAACGTTTCCTTTAAGGTTGAAACTCATCCCACACTGGGGGCAAGTGAAAGGCTTCTCTCCAGTGTGAATTCTTATGTGCCTATTGAGAATCCATTTCTTTCTGAAACTTACTCCACACTGGTGGTAGATGAGTTTACTCCAGTGTGTACGCTCATGTGGTAATCAAGGTTTCCTTTTCGTTTGAAACGTTTTCCACACTGTTTGCAGGGGAAAGGTCTTTCTCCAGTGTGAATTCTCATGTGTACTTTAAGCTTTTCATTTTGATCGAAACTCTTTCCACACTGATGGCATGTGTAAGTCTTTTCCCTAGTGTGAATTCTCATGTGGTACTTAAGGTTTCCTTTTCGGTTGAAACTTTTTCCACACTGTTGACAGGTAAAAGGGTTTTCTCCTGTATGAACTTTCATGTGGATTTTATAGTTTCCATGTTGATGAAAACCCTTTCCACACTGAGGGCATGAGTAAGGCTTCTCCCCAGTGTGAATTTTCATGTCCCGATTGAGAATCCCTTTTTGAGTGAAACTTACTCCACACTGTTGGCTGGTAAAAGGGTTTTCTCCAGTGTGAATTCTCATGTGGTACTTAAGGTTTCCTTTTCGTTTGAAACTTTTTCCACACTGTTGACAGGTAAAAGGCCTTTCTCCTGTATGAATACTCATGTGGAGTTTAAGATTTCCATGTTGATTAAAACTCTTTCCACACTGAAGGCATGTGTAAGGCTTCTCTCCAGTGTGAATTCTCATATGTCTGATGAGAATCCATTTCTTTCTGAAACTTACTCCACACTGTTGGCAGGCGAGAGGGTTTTCTCCTATGTGAATTCTCATGTGGATTTTAAAGTTTTCATTTTGATCGAAACTCTTTCCACACTCATGGCATGTGTAAAGCTTCTCTCCAGTGTGAATTCTCATGTGCCTTTTGAGAATCCATTTCTTTCTGAAACTTACTCCACACTGCTGACAGGTAAAAAGGCTTTCTCCTGTATGAATTTTCATGTGGATTTTAAAGTTTCCATGTTGATCAAAACTTTTTCCACACTGAGAGCATGAGTAAGGTTTCTCTCCAGTGTGAATTCTAATGTGGACTTTAAGATTTCCATGCTGATCGAAACACTTTCCACACTGAGAGCATGAGTAAGGTTTCTCTCCAGTGTGATTTCTCATGTGCCTGTTAAGGCTTCCTATCTGAGTGAAACTTAATCCACAGTGCTGGCAGGTGAAATGGCTTTCTCCAGTGTGCACGGTCATGTGATAATTAAGGTTTCCTTTTCGTTTGAAACATTTTCCACACTGTTGGCAGGTAAAAGGCCTTTCTCCTGTATGAACTTTCATGTGGAGTTTAAGGTTTCTATGTTGATGAA
>NW_015507375.1:78824-79692 GCF_001515645.1 Sinocyclocheilus grahami | reverse complement strand
GCCAACATTATAATTACAGTCCAACACCGCTCCAAGGAGTAATAAAAACACCAAACCTTTTTGTTATCGAGTACACAACATAATAAGAAATTCATTTATTAGTAGAACAGTTTGATCACACGGTGTAACATACCTTGGTGAGGTTTTTGAGGATAACAGCGTACAATCTGTTTCTGCCTCGATCGTCTTGACCTCTATCTGTTTTGAACTCCAGAAAAAAACGCGCACTCATTTCCACTGACGCCGCCTGAATCCACTCTGCGACTGCAGTTCCCGCTCACTGAAACCCAGCCCGGGATCAGCTGCTGTCTGGGCTCTGAGCAGATCAGTGAAGTTCATCCACTGGGATCACAAGGAAGCTGATTCTGTTGTTCTGAATTAATTTCATCAGCTTTGTCTCCGATCATCTCTCCAGATCTTCAAGAAGTAAAGCTTCATCCTTCATCATCAGGTCTGAGCGCCGCAGCAGAGCGTCCATCGAGATGCTGCTCCACACTGGAGATCTTATGAGAAACTCAGCGTTCAGGAGAGAAACTGAAGGACGTTCTCCTGCAGAACAAGCTCACCTGTGCAGATGCTGTACTCCTACATCTATACCTGCGTCTGGAAGGTGTTGTCTTCAGGAATCAGTGAAGAGCCTGCCAACATCCTCCATGAGCTTCTTCAGTCCAAAGATAAACACCAGCTGATGGAGGCATTGATCACTGAATAGATCACATTTAATATTAAATAAATGTGTTTGCAAATATATTTACACTTTGACATGAAATTTTCTTCCAAAAAGAACGAGACACACGCAGTGGTTTGATTCACATCTCCTTCACAGTTTATTGGTAAAATACACACATGCTCTTCTTGTTATGCATAT
>NW_015507375.1:71183-78290 GCF_001515645.1 Sinocyclocheilus grahami | reverse complement strand
ACCTAAAACGGCTCATTCTAACACGCCCCCACATGTCTACGTCACTATGTGTGCAGATTTGCATAATGCCGCCCAAATGTTTACGCAAAGAAAGAAGCCGCAACTTTGATTCTCGCTGTAGTATTGCTTCTGCTGCTGCCATGTTGTGAAGATGCTGTGTTTCATTGAGAAAGCGAAACTACTTTGTTTGGCCTTCCAAAAGAGGACACGACTAGAAATCAGTGGTTAAGTTGTATTTACAACACTGTTCCAGAACAGTTCAAACCAAATATTCGTGTGTGTGCAACGCATTTTACGGAGGACTGTTTCCTGATCCTACAATGCCTTCTTGTTCTGACTCACAGTCTGTAAGTACGTTAACATATTTAAAGGATTTGCCACTGATGATTCAAACACGAGTTTTGAGCAGTGTAGAGTAGCGCTTGTTGTTTGTCATTTCTCCGATCACAAATGCAGACATGGTTTTATGTTTACGCGGCGCGATAAGCAATTTTTAATATAACTCCGACTGGATTTGTCTGAAAGAAGAAAGTCATATACACCTAGGATGCCTCGGGGGTGAGTAAAACACAGCCTAATTTAATATTGCTATATATAAGAAAGCAAAATTATATTCAAGAATAAAACTTTTTGGCATTGTTCTTTGGGGAGGAACTCCATCTTTTGAGTTGAATCTCAGGGTTGAACACTGGCAAACAGGTATATGGTGGGGAAAAACAAGAATAGTCCTAGGGCTAGCGTAGGTCACCAATCGGCAGACAGAATCACAGGGGCGAGACGAGAGGGAGAAATCCAGGAAAACAGGCAAGGCAAAACATGATGCACTAATTTTCGGCTTGTTCCATCTGACTTTTTGATGCATATAAGGGATTTCAGAAGTTAAAATCTAATGCATGGCTTGTATGTTCACACTTGCGCTATTGTCGATATTCTGAAGAAAAAAATATATTGAGAATTTTATTTATTAATTTTTTTTGTATAATCTCAGGAAAATTTTTACGATCCATCATCACATTCTGGATTTTTGGAATTGAGACTACGTAATATCCGCCGAAAGCTAGAAGCGGGTCAGCGTCGATACACAAAATGCAAGATAAGCTGTGACACTGGACCTGGAACAGAACAGGACCAGGACCAGGGGGATAGCAGTGTGGCCTGTGAGTGGATCACTTTGATGAAAAGGCTCAGGCCCTTTTCAGAGAATATTCCTTCAATCAAATCTGCAATGGAGCAGACGTATTCGAGGCGTAGGTCATGGATAATGAAGGGAACTCCAACAATAGCTGAAATCTTTGATGAATACCCACGCTTCTTGGATATGCCATGTCTGGTAAGTCTGTCATTGTTTTAGTAAACAATCCTAAAGTTGTGATATTGTTAGTGACACTGTAGATTTAAAATATATTCTGAAAATGTATCCTCTTTTAGCTGGATGTCGAGTTTGGCAAAATGACGAATGGAAAGACGGATCTGTTCATCAGGCGATGGGAGGCCAGCATCATTCCAAGGCTGAAAGCAGTGGCTGCCATGGAAAGAACTGATGTTGCATCTCGTATAAAGGGGATGGAAGACCAAACAGATGGTATGTATAATACGTGTGTGTGTGTGTGTGTGTAAGTGTTTTCTTTACATACACGCAACTCTTGTGTATAATAATATGTGTAAATAAAATACACTTAATCCTACACTACACATTTATTGTACCTCTTATCTGTTCTCATTTCATTTTCAGATGAGAAGTGCTACACAGCACTAGTTGTTCTCACACATCTTCTGCCACCATTACCGGCGAGCCGCTGCAGTGTTAAATGTGCAATTTCATTCCTACTTGATTTTGTACCGGTATGTTTCATAAGGTTTTTTGTAGTGATGCGTTACAGCTTAAATTTTGACTTATCTTTATTTTTGCCCCCCTCATCTCCAAGGCTGGAACCAGCATTGCATCCCTCTGCAGCAACTCCGAGACATCAAAGACCCAACCACAACTGATCTGCATTGGCAGTCTGAAGAATACTACACAACAATACATAATCATTGCGAGAAACGACAGAGTGAAAGCCAAGGTACTAGAACTTATTTCAAAACTTCAGGCTGCACAGTAATTCCCGAGAATTTACGTGTCCAAAGTGCATACAACCAATATCAACAAAAAATAAAGAATCTAATTTGGCATCTACGTGAAGTACATGCATTATCAGATGGACAGGACCTGACAATTATCTGCAGCCAAGATGGCTGCCCAAGGACATACTACAACTTCAACTCATTTTCCAAACATCTTCATAGAGACCACCAGTCCACAACAACAATGGACAATGTGTCCTTTCAAGCCAGTGACCACATTTCATCAGATATGTCTGAGACAGGGGAATCAAATATTATGGAAACTCCAGAGTCAGACTCCGTTCCATTTAAAACTGCCGTTCCTCCTGACTGTGTTGCCACTTTTATGGCAAAAATGTATTCTTCAAATACAACTTTAATGGATGTAACAAGAAGTGTTACTTGTACACAAGAGGTGCTAGAAAGAACTGTAGAAAGTCTACAACTACATTGTTGAATAATTTACAGGTGCCACTTGACAGTGAGTCTGTCCAGGCATTGATGAGCGAGTTTGAAAATGCTAAACATGTGTTTAAAGACGTAGACACGCCTTTCAAAATGAACAAATACTTTTCAGAGAAATTTGATCTTGTAAAGCCAAAAGAAATATTTCTTGGTCATAGGGCAGACACTGCAAGAAAACAAGGACAGGTTAAACAAGTGTTGGCAGCAGACATGTCAATATATATCAGTAATTGAAACTATTAAATTTTTATTTAGTAATGACGAAATGCAAAAAGTTTACCTTCAGAATAAGAAAACCGATGGGAAAATGCAAAACTATTGTGATGGCTCTCAATTGTCTTCTCATTCATTGTTTGGAACATGTCCTCAAGCCCTCCAAATACAGTTGTATTTTGATGATTTAGAAACGACAAACCCTTTGGGGACCAAAACCAAAATTCACAAGATGGGTGCTGTTTATTTTGTCTTAAAAAAAAAATCTACCACCAGAATATAATTCATCTCTTTCAAATATTCATTTATGTCTTCTGTTCAATTCTTTGGACAGAGAGGTATATGGGTTTGGTAAGATTTTGGAACCACTGATAGAGGACATCAGATTCCTTGAAAGTACTGGTCTACAAGGACAAAGTCATCAACTATATGGATCAATCTGTGTTTTGACTGCAGACAATTTAGCTATCCATTCCTTATGTGGATATGTAGAAAGCTTTTCAGCAAACAAGTTGTCACTTTTGCATGGTTGACAAAACAGTTGCTCAGACTGTTTTTGATGAAGACAAAGTTGAGAAGCGCACCAGAGAAAATTATCAGCAACATGTCAGACTTAATGATCGAAGCTTGATGGGGATTAAAGAGGACTCCTGTTTAAATAAGCTGCAGTATTTTCATGTTACAGAGAACACGTGCGTTGACATTATGCATGATATCCTTGAGGGTGTAGCCCCCTTGGAGGTTAGACTAATATTACGCCATTTCATTTATGAATAACAGCTTTTTACCCTAGAACTGTTGAATCACAGAATTTCTGGTTTTAACTATGGGTATGAAAATGAGAAAAACAAACCAAGTGTTATTCTCAATCTGAGAACCTCTGACAATGCAGTAAAACAGACTGCATCACAAATGTGGTGCCTTTTGCAAGTGTTGCCCTTTTTAGTTGGCGATCTTGTTGACAAGAAAAGTCAACACTGGCATTTATTCATTCTGCTGAGGGAAATATGCAGCATTGTTTTTGCTCCTGTAGTTACTCACGGGCTTGCTGTATTTCTGAAAGAACTCCTTGTAGAGCACCACACTTTATTCAAGAAGCTCTATGATCGAAATCTAATTCCCAAACATCATTTTATAATACATTATCCAAGGATGATGGTTATGTTTGGACCTCTTTCTCAGCTATGGTGTATGAGATACGAGGCGAAGCATAATCCGTTAAAAAGACATGCTCATGTGGTTGGAAACTTCAAAAATATCTCTAAAAACGCTGAGTTACAAACATCAAGTTCAGCAAATGTATAACTTCAAGTTAGGTGACCCTTTTTCTGTGAAAATGAGTATTACAAATGCATACCCTGTTACCATCAGCTCTTTGAAGCAAGCTGATGCTGTGCAGGACAATCTGAGATCAACCTCTGATGACTTGACTTTGAACAGCACCGTCTATGTCACTCACACTGTTAGTGTGCTTGGCCATGCTTACAGAACTGGCTCTGTGCTGCCTCTTAAAATTGACTGTAAAGGAGAGCCTGTGTTTGGTGAAATTATTCACATTATCCCACAGGCTGATAATGTCTCAATTCTGATGTTTGTACGAATTCTAAAAGTCAAATACTTTGACCATTTTTATGCATTTGTGGTCAAACAAACTAAAGAATATAAAATGATCAGCCTGACCAGTGCAGCAGATGCAAGACCTTTAGATATAATGTTGAGTTTCAATACAGATGAATTATATGTAAACCCAAGGTACAAGATTATTTAATTTCTCTAGAATGCAGATGGCCAGACTTTAGATTGTCTGTCTTGTCTTTTAAAAAGGATAGTTCACCCAAGAATGAAAATTATATCATCATTTACTCACCCTCATGTTGTTCCAAACCTGTATGAGTTTACTTTTTGTTGAACACTGTTACGGGGCTGACGAGACGTGAGACTTGCGGATCCATGTGCAAGCTTTTTATTGGAGAAGACAGAGACGTGGTAATAACAGGCAGGGTCAAACAAAGACAAATAGGTATATGGCGGGTAAAACACAAGAATAGTCCTAGGGCTAGCGCAGGTCGACGATCGGCAGACAGAATCAAAAAGGGGCAAAACTAAGGGAGAAATCCAGGAAACCAGGCGAAGATCAGAACCGGAGAAAACAGACAAGGCGAGGCAAAACTAGGCTAAGGCAGGGAAACTAATGAGGTGTAGCATCTCGACCAATCTGACACACTAATTTTTTTATTTGATTTAACAAATCAATTATTCATTAGATTAACAAATCGTCACAGTCCCCTCACTCAATAAACTGGATGCCAGGGTTTCTGTTGAACACCATCCCCCACCTTGGTCACCATGACAACTAATCATGATATCACTGGTTTTATGGCCTAAAGGAATGCGGGAGATAAACTCCCTCATTTTCCTCATAAGAAAGACACATAATGCCCAGAGAAATGGACTGTTCTCTAATTAATTCATAGGAAAACCTTTCTTTGATTGAATACACATATCCTTCAGGTCATTGTGTATACCATTACTGTTCTTGTATATTGTCTGTTGTAGTGTATGGTTAATTATTCATATTTCCCCATGAGCTGATTCGCTACAGAGGGCTCTGTAAAGTAGCTATCTAAGGATAAGGTATGCGCTGAACAATACTCGGCAGAGGGAAGGGATCAGAGTGAGTGTTAAATAGTGAGGGAGTAATATGAAACAGCTGGGTGCAATCAGTGTTAACAGCTGTGTGCAATCCGTGCTGAGTGCAATCAGTGCAATGCATGATGGGAAATGTAGTCCGGGGTGATGTGCAACAGTGTGTAGTGCGAGAGTCAATGAAATTGGAAAGGGTGACCTCTGATGGCTAACAGAAGGAAGTTCATGGACCGGATTCGTGACAAACACACTCACAAAGATATTTTAACGAATGCTGGTAACCCAACAGTTGATGTCATTGAATTCTATAGCAACAAGAAAATGCTATGGAAGTCAATGGGTACTGTCAACTGTCTGTTAACCAACATTCATTGAAATCTCTTTGTGAGTGTGTTCAACAGAAGTAAACTCGTATAGGTTTGGAACAACATGAGGGTGAGTAAATAATGATATCATTTTCATTCTTGGGTGAACTATCCCTTTAAGTTTTAATCAATAACATGATCTACTAATAAACTCAAACTCGGTGATGTATTCTAATAACATACTTAAGACAATAAGACAATTTTACTGTAAAATGCATAGAATCTATTACAATCAGTTTAAGATCTATAGTCATCTGTCACTATTTTAAAGTGTGTAGATATGTTGTCTGATTTAAAATGTTTTATATGCTGAAGTAAATAACTTAGATGAATTCGGTCCTGTTCTGAGACCTGTTTCTCAACTGTACAGTATAATTGTTTCAGTTAACGGTCTACCATGTGTTAATGTGTTCACAGTTTTCTCTATGCTGTAGCTATAGTGCATTACAAATGCTTGTTATATAATAATGAAAAATTACCTTAACCGATCATAAGGTATTGTAAATAATTACTAATGCATTTATAAGGTATAGTTCACCAAGAAATTTAATTTCTGTTACAATTGCTCACCCTTAGTGAGTTGTTCCATACCAGTACGATTTCCGTTTCTGAATGTAGGCTGAAATATAAAGTTGATGAAATGTATTATTTGTTATTTACATTTGATTAAATGCCTAATATCCTTGCATCTTGTCTGTTTTGCTTTAATGTTTTAGAATGACAAATTCTTCAAATTATGTTTAATGTTTTAATATTAACACATTAATATTAGTAGTTTCTGGACATTTTAATTGCATTTAATCAACACTTAATGTGTTAAAATGACACATTTGAGTGTTTAATTACCTGACACAATTTGTGTGTTAAAATGGCTTAAACATGTGTTGTGTTAGCTTCAACACAACATGTGTTGTCCCTGAGCACACTCAATACATGTGTTAAAATTCTACACAACATGTGTCATTTTTAACACATCTCTTTTTGCAGTGTACCAGAAATTAGTAGGCCTATTTAAAATAATAAATGAAATGTTTGTGTTTTAAATGTCAAATTATGTTTAAATAATTAATAGTTTTTTTTTTTCAGTGAACATGTCTACTTGCTGTATATGATGACGCTGCACTGCCAGAAACCATACCATAAAAATAAGAGAAGTTGTAGATGTGTAGAAGTTTAATTTTGTTGTCAATAACAACAGTATGGATAAAGTCTTTAAGTTTTTTTTAAAGAAGTGTTTTTCTGTTTTTTCCCCCCCTAAAATAGGCCTATTAAAATTTGTTATAGTTTTAATACCTCTGACTTTTTGAATTAACAT
>NW_015507375.1:69348-70269 GCF_001515645.1 Sinocyclocheilus grahami | reverse complement strand
TTAAAAAATTTTTTCTTCGCCCCCCCCCCCCCCCCCCTAAAATAGGCCTATTAAAATTTATGTTATAGTTTTAATACCTCTGACTTTTTGAATTAACATTAAAACTTTTCATGTTTCTTGTGGAAATGTGTGGAAATTAATTTGTTCTTGCATTTGATTAATTATTCATACATTTCAGGTTATTGGAGTGATTAAATATATAACATGTTGAGTCGGTCATTTTAACCCATTAAAAGCAGTGTCTTATTCAGGCTTTAAAGTTTTTATTTTAATTTAATTAAAAAAAATGTAAATGCTTTATCAACACGGAATACACGATTGTTGAAGTATGCCATAAATGTTTGTACTTGAATTTTGTTCAAGTAAAAAATAAAATAAACAATTATAATTTGGTCATGCGCCGGAGAGCTTGGTCTGTGGAAGAAACAACGTGATGACAAAGGTACTTTTATGTAGCCTCTGCCTACTTTAGAAAATGAAAATGATGACAATTATGATAACGTTATATCGCTATACATGCCTGTGTTAGCTAAGGGGTTATTGATGGTATTGACGACCATAAACAATTTGGTTTGTCATACTTGATTTGGGTTTATAATTATTAAAATAATAATGATTTGAAAAGAGAAAACATACACTGAACAAAATTATAAACGCAACACTTGTTTTTGCCCCCATTTTTCATGAGCTGAACTCAAAGATCTAAGACTTTTCTATGTACATGAAAAGCCTATTTCTCTCAAATATTGTTCACAAATAAACAGCATCTTCACAGCAGCAGATCTCAGTTCAGATGATACTCCTCCAGATATTCCTGCTTGCTTCAAAACTTTAGTCACGACTATGAGGATGAGAATATTACAGGTATTAATTGATCTGATTAAAAAACTGTATTTTTATATTTACAGAAACATAATTTCT
>NW_015507375.1:62957-68356 GCF_001515645.1 Sinocyclocheilus grahami | reverse complement strand
AATCAAAAGGAAAAATAAATATAAAAACCCACACAATGTCTAAGAGTAAATAAGAAAGAGTAAAACATTAATTTTCCTACAACACATCCATGAAGAGAACACCTCTCCAAAGTGCCAGACGCCACTGAAGGTGAGCATTTGCCCACTCAAGTTGGTTACGACGACAAACTGCAGTCAGCTCGAGACCCCGATGAGGACGACGAGCATGCAGATGAGCTTCCCTGAGACGGTGTGCAGTATAGTAAGAATAGTAAGAATAGTAAAACCTTAACGATACTCGTCCCTATAAGTCAGTAGGAGAGAGATCCATCTCATTTTGCTAGGAGTAATTATTAATTAAATGTTACCTTTTAATTAATTCATCATCTTTCCTTTTTATATTTTATCAGTATCTTTTATTGTCTGCTGATTGTATTTGCATTAGGGAATTGTTTGCTTTTTGGGCTTTCTCAATGAAGCTATTGAATTGAGAACCTTTATTGTCATTGTATTTTTCTGCAATGAAATTAGGAGCCCTGCTTCTGACTGGTGTTAGAAAACAAACATTACTGCAGGCAATTATTAATACTATAGACTGTAAAGTACAATTATAAAAGTATATACAACGTGAATGAGTCATAATATTACACATTGCAATCTGATTAAAGTGAGTATTGACAGCACGGCACATTGACCTCTACATTCATATGAAACAGTAAGTATATACAAAAAGTACAAACTGAAATGGACCATTAGTGACCAGATATAGTCTTGTACATTGACATGCCACATTTAGTCTTAAAGTCCTGATAAAGTGATTAGATGATAATATCGCACATTGACATTCTGCATATTGCATAAAAACAGCAGTATAGACAGAAAAAAACTGGAATGAATGAAGAGACTTTAGTTGAATAACGTGACTGGAAATATAATTTTATCAATTGATCTTTGCCTCGGTGCATTTGTGAGGTAAAGTCCTGACAGCAACTGGAATGAAACTGTCCTGTAAGCGAGAGCTCCTTGTTCTTAAGGATCTGTGAGATGCAGTGCACTAGAGGTGCAGTCCACCAGAAATGTAGTACACTACCGAAAATGCTTTGTAATAATTACTTATTATTTTATTAAATAATATAAAGTCATTTTGTGAGAATTTTAATGAAAATGACACAAAAAATTGGACAGAAAATATATCAATATTAAATATCAATATATTATTTTTATTCAGCATTATCAGCGCTGACGCCTTGTCTGGATCACATCCCTTAGGTCTTGTCTACCTCCCTTTGACCCGTGATTCTTCCTACCCGTACCCGCAGGCGGGGGAGGAGCGTGAGTCGCAACACTAGCCTGTGCTCGTCTCTGATCCTCAAACCGAGACGGGCCAGGACCCCTGGGTTGTTCGGGCTCAGACCTGGACCTTCGTGGAATGAAGGATTTGAAGGCTGCTGAGCGCGCCTTCGCCTCCCTGAACTTCTTGACCACCGTCTCAACGGAGGTACCAAAAAGTTCAGAGGGTGAAACCGGGGCTTTCTTTCCTCCTGATGTCTGCCAGGTTCACCCACAGATGCCTCTCCGTTACTACCATAGCCATCATAGATATGCCTCAGCTTCTTTTACCCGGAGTGTTCAAAGACATTGAGTATGTTTACATGGACAACAATAATCAGATTTTAACACGATTAAGACAATACTCTGATTGAGATTTTTGATTAACTTAATCCGGCTTAAGTCATATTTGAAGTAGACAGAAATTGAATTAAGACATGTGGAGTATTCCTCTTTTAGTTGCATTACTGAAGTACAGTATAGATATGTAATCACAATATTAACGTCGTGTAGGACTTTTCGCCGTATTTTACGACTGCCTTTTGAAATAGCTTCAACACTGCCATCGTCTGTATGCACGTACAAATAATTTACTGCAATTGAAGCTTTCATAAAATTAAACATTAAACTTGTACATGACATCATCACGAAGACAAACTAAGTTTATATGTGAAATTCTGGAGGGGACGTCTGATGGCGTTGCATGGGGACATAATGACGTGTGCCATTAATCAAACTATGAACTAGCCTTTAACATGTAAAACGGGAACATGAAAGGAGTATTCTAAAAGCAACTCATGTAAACACCTTAATCATAATAGTGTCTTATTTAGAATAATGTAAATAATTACATTATTAATGCTGACCAATATGCCATAAGAAATGCACTGGGAGTAGGATGAGTACTTTTCACATCTGAGATAAAGTGTTTCCACATCTGAGATAAAGGCAGTCATAAGAACCCAGCGGAACGATGAGGATAAGCTCTTCAAAAAATGAAACCTGCCTGAATAAAAAGGGAATAAATGTGCATGATTTGTAAATAAACACTGAGTACATTTAGTGTAACCCTCAGCCTGTTATTTTAAGTTTAAAGAAAAGTAAAATAATGTACTGTTGCATTTCTGTTTGAGACATTCACTGTTGTTTTGTACCTTAATTCATTATATTGCAGATGTGTGCAAATAAAACTTGTTATTCTGAATATTCTGGTTGCATTTCAGTGTTACTGTACAGCATTTTATTAGGATTGCACGTCAGTTGTATTGAATTGTACTTCAGCTGTATTATATATTGCAGTACTGCTGCAGTTTTATTGCAGTATAATTGTAGTACTACTTCAGCTGTATTGCAGTAAAACTGCGGTTCTATTGCAGTTGTCTGTTAGTAATACTACAGCTCTACTGCAGTTCTATTTCAATAGTACTTCAGATGTATTGCAGTAAAACGGCATTTTTCTACAAGTAACAAAAACGGCAGCATTACTTTTTTTAAAACTGCAGTAATTTTTTGTAAGGGGCTCTTTAACAAAATTGGCTTCGATCTACTGCAGAAGAGTCATGGAGAGGTGGCACAACAGATGCTGCCAGAATTTCTCCCTCCCCATCTGACAGAGCTTCCAGTCCTGTGAGTCAGTATTCATGGCATGTGGTCAATGAGTGGTCCCTCTGGTGCACTCTGAGTCTCTTCCAACGCCACTTCCTCACTCATCTACCACCAGGCAGTCATTGCAGTTGGCCAGTACAGTCGCTGCACCAGTAACCTCGGCTCCTTCCTTCCATAAAGGGGATTATAGCTCATTACCTACCCCCAAGCAGACTGTGAGCTATACAGATCATTCTGTTCTGCCCAGCCACCCAGAGAAGAATGCCGAGGAGCCGCTAAGAGAGCATGTGCTAGTGGATTTCTTGGGTAAGATGCTCAGTGAGCTTCAAGTGATGAGAGACCACATACAGACGGAACTTCCAGCCAAACGGGAAGTCACCCTGTCAGTTCAGCCTCCTAATTACCTGATTTCATTCCTGCTAACTATCCAGATGTATCTGTCTGACCAACTTCCTGCAGATTAGCTCTGCCACCTACTGACTACAGTAACTATACCCATGATTCAAGCTGGTATCCAGAGCAGACATTTAAGCCTGTTAGAGCTGCCCACCGGCATCGCCCTCATGAAAGCTACAAGTCAAGGAGACCTGGGTATCTGACACCTATGCACAGAGCTGCTACCTTGCATTCAGATGCGAGAGAGAGCACCTATCGCGGTCCTACCCGACCAGTCCAGACTTCATCACAGGGGAACTGATGCTACTGAGCTCTTTAGCTATCAGATATTGATGGATCATCTGAGGTTAGATGAAGCCCATCTAGTAGCCGACTCCTATCTTAACTCACCTTTCCCTTATAGTGATACCATGGCAGCTCTGACTGAGAGGTTTTGCCAATCTTACAAGCTAGCCCTCAGAAGGATAGCTAAAGTGATATATGCTCCCGACATTCTTTGACAAGCCTTTGACAAGTTCGCCTGGCAAATTAGATCCCTTGTCGGTATGCTGCAGACCCTGGGCCATGAAGGTCAGGCTGAATTGAGGTGCGGTTCGCATGTGGAGAGGCTGCTAAGCAAACGGACCGGGGGAGAGCAGGGAACCCTGCCGGCTATTCAGCTACCATACTTCATGGATCAGATGAATCAGATGAATCACCGCTGCTGGTATTGTACCCTCAAGAAGCCATGTAGTATCTGTAAAGGCAGGCATTTGCAGATCCTTCATGAAGTTAACTCCAAACCAGCGACTGAGACTATGTATTTAGATAGACCTACGGGATGTAGGAAAGTTCTTTTCAAGGTTGTTAGAGTTCTGCTTCGTCACAGAGACAAGACCCTGGATACTTATGCCGTTCTTGACGATGGATCGGAGAAGACAATTCTCATTTCCCCTGCAGCAACCAAACTTGGAATCCATGGTCCCGAGGAAAGCCTACCCCTGCGTACTATCCGCCAGGATGTACAAACTTTGACTGGAGCCGCAGTCTTCTTCCAGATATCTCCAGTAACCCAGCCACAGAAGGTATTCAGAATCTCAGCTTCCTTCACTGCCCAACGCCTCTGCCTTGCAGACCATTCTTACCCTCGGAGTATCCTGGAGAAGTATCATTACCAGAAGAACTTTCCCCTGCAGTCCTTTGAGGGAGTACGCCCACTGCTGCTAATCGGAGCTGACAATACTCACCTCATTACTCCCATATGTTCCTGTGGCTCAGTGGTAGAGCATTGTGCTAGCAGCGCAAAGGTCGTGGGTTCAATTCCCAGAGAACACACATACTGATTAAAAAAAAATGTATAGTCTGAATGCACTGTAAGTCGCTTTGGATAAAAGCATCTGCTAAATGCATACATATCACCTGTTCATCTGGAGGACCTGCAGCTATTCAGACAAGGTTCAGGTGGACATTGCAGGGACCTGTAAGACTCTTGAAAGATCAGCTAACAGCTCAGCAGTGCTTCTTCTTGTCCCTCAGCCCTGATGAACTACTGTTGAGGAGGGATGTTAAAAGGCTCTGGCAGATCGATGTCTTGCCGTACAGATGTGAGAAAAAAGCTACCCGATCTAAGGAGGATCGATAGGCTATCAGTCTCTTGGAGGCCAAGATTACATGGGTTGATGTCAATGGAATATTTGGCTACGCAACACCTTTATTGCACAGGAAGGATTTCCCCCTCTTTTGTGCTCCAAAGGAAGCAGTCATGCCTAGTCTCAGAGGCATGGAGCGTCAGCTCGCTCGGTCACCAGAGAAGGTGTATAAATCTGAGATAAAGAAGCTGGAGGGTATTTTCCACACAATATGATCACTCACAATGGTAAAAACTGCCTAGTGTTTAACTATTCCTTCGAATATGAGGGGCTGAACCTTAATGACTCCTTGCTACCTGGTCCAGTTCTAAGCCCCTCTCTCCTTGGTCTCCTCCTGCGGTTCAGGGAGAATTGTGTGCATAAGTGGGCATAAGTGGGGATATATGTGGGCAGTATTGTGAGCATAAGTGGGGATATATGTGGGATGTTTCATCAGTTCCTGCTACTGCCTGAAGACAGACC
>NW_015507375.1:60254-62034 GCF_001515645.1 Sinocyclocheilus grahami | reverse complement strand
GTAAAAATTGCCTAGTGTTTAACTATTCCTTCGAATATGAGGGGCTGAACCTTAATGACTCCTTGCTACCTGGTCCAGTTCTAAGCCCCTCTCTCCTTGGTCTACTCCTGCGGTTCAGGGAGCATTGTGTAGCCATAAGTGGGGATATATGTGGGATGTTTCATCAGTTCCTGCTACTGCCTGAAGACAGACCCCTTCTTCGTTTCCTATGGCATGACCTGTGATGAGATGACCCTCCAGATAATTATAAATGGCAAGTCCTCCCCTTTGGGACTACATGCAGCCCCTGCTGTGCCACCTTCACCCTCCAGCGGCATGTGGCTCTGCACAGTACTTCTAATGAGGAAGTGAGATTCTCAATTTCAACACGGACAACTGTCTCCTAAGTTTCCCCTCTGTACAAAAAGCATGTCAATTAGTGGATAAGTTATGCACCCTCTTATCCTTTGGTAGTTTCGACATCCGACAATGGGCCAGTAATGTAATAGTAGTTGTTAGTCTCAAAAAAATATTGACAATGTGTTATTTTGACGTGCAATTTCAGTTTTGTGTAATGTGATAATCGTGGATTATTATGTGTAAAATTGCTAAAATATTCATTCATGCATGATGGCGATTTAAATCTAATTCACTTCAATAAAGATAACTATACATGCTATTCTTGTCATGAGCATCAAGGTGTGGGGGTGCTGCGGTGCAAATTCCACTCATGTTTAGTACATGTTAACTCAAAGATTCATAGTAAAAATATAAACCTTGGATTCTGTGGTCGATTCTGTGTTAAGGTAAGGCATGTTATTCGCAATTATGTGTTGCAGGGACCTGTAAGACTCTTGAAAGATCAGCTAACAGCTCAACAATGCTTCTTCTTGTCCCTCAGCCCTGCTGAACTACAGTTGAGGAGGGATGTCGAAAGGCTCTGGCAGATAGATGTCTTGCCGTACCGATGTGAGAAAAAAAGCTACCCAATCTAAGGAGGATCGATAGGCTATCAGGCTCTTGGAGGCCAAGATTACATGGGTTGATGTCAATGGAATATTTGGCTACACAACACTTTTATTGCACAGGAAGGATTTCCCCCTCTTTTGTGCTCCAAAGGAAGCAGTCATGCCTAGTCTCAGAGGCATGGAGTGTCAGCTCGCTCGGTCACCAGAGAAGGTGTATAAATCTGAGATAAAGAAAATGGAGTTGACTGGTGCTGCCATCAAACTGCTAAATGAGGGACAAGGAGCCACAGGAGAGAACTGGTATTTTCCACACAATATGATCACTCACAATGGTAAAAACTGCCTAGTGTTTAACTATTCCTTCGAATATGAGGGGCTGAACCTTAATGACTCCTTGCTACCTGGTCCAGTTCTAAGCCCCTCTCTCCATGGTCTCCTCCTGCGGTTCAGGGAGCATTGTGTAGCCATAAGTGGGGATATATGTGGGATGTTTCATCAGTTCCTGCTACTGCCTGAAGACAGACCACTTCTACGTTTCCTATGGCATGACCTGCGATGAGATGACCCTCCAGATAATTATAAATGGCAAGTCCTCCCCTTCGGGACTACATGCAGCCCCTGCTGTGCCACCTTCGCGGCATGTCGGCATGTGGCTCTGCACAGTACTTCTAATGAGGAAGTGAGATTCTCAATGGATAAATGCTTCAACACGGCTACTAAGTTACTAAGTTTACCCTCTGTACAAAAAGCATGTCAGTTAGTGGATAAGTTATGCGCCCTCTTATCCTTTGGTGGTTTCGACATCCGACAATGGGCCAGTAATGTAATAGTAG
>NW_015507375.1:56020-59854 GCF_001515645.1 Sinocyclocheilus grahami | reverse complement strand
TGTCGATAAAGTATAATAGGGTAAATCCTGTATAGTGATTGCATAAAGCTGTTAGCTTTTATGTATCTTTGTAAGTCATTATAAGCCCCCTTTTGAGGCGCCCCCAAAGTCCACGGTATAGTTCGAACACTGCCTGTCACATATATTACCTTGACGATGAGGAGCATCTGCCGGGTTCTGGCAAGTCAGTATGTCCCTCTTGGGGTCATCCTTCCATATACGACCAGGGCCAAGGTGATCGTGCAACAGCTTTGGGTGAACCACCGGGACTGGGACGATCCACAACTCCCTAATGAGGTCCGGAATGCATAGATAGCCTGGGAAGAGGAGCTACCGCAAGTAACACTCGCTAGATGCTATAACCCCTCTTACATGGATCATTCAGGCATATGGGGCTGTGGCCTACCTCCTTTCAGAGGGTCACCAGGGGGAACTCCACCTTGCCTTTCTTTTAGCCCGATACAGAGTGACCCCACGAAAGCAACAGTCAATACAAAAATTTGAGCTCTGCGCCGCTTTGTTAGGTACACAGTAGGCAAAGTTGCTTGCAAATGAGCTCACTTTGAATTTGGACAAGATCACTTACTGAACTGACTCCACTGTTGTGCTCCACTGGCTCTATTCCAAATCCTGCTGATACAAGGTTTTTTTGTAGGCACCCGAGTAGCGGAAATTCAGGAGTTGACCAATCAGGCAGAATGAAGAACCCTGAAGACCCTGACTCGTGGCAAGAACCTGCGAGATCTTATTGGCCCCAACAGATGGCTTCAGGGTCCAAAGTTTCTACTGCAACCTCGGGAGGAGTGGCCCTCTCACTCCACCTCGCGCTTTCCTGACTCTGAAGATACCACTGAACTTAAACTAAAATTGCTTGCGTAATGGATTAATAATAACATAAATAATAGAATAATTATATAAATCATAAAAAGATAACTCTTAAGTAATTATCATTAAAGCCAGACATTTTTTTTACATTAATTTGGAGCAAGAAAACCTGGGGGAGGGACTTTTTGCATTAGACGTCACTTTGCTCACATTTGATTGGTCTAGTTTCAGTTTGAGATCTCTAACCCAGAACATAACCTGCCCCGGAGCAGGTTAGCTGTCGAGTGTAAGTTACTATGGCAATGAATGCCGCCCTCGTTGAGGGCCCCAGTTACTTACCCCCTGTCCGACACACCTGTGCACAAAATTCAAAACCAGAAACAACAAACTAGTGAAATACTATCTTGAATCATTTAGAGCTGAATTGTTCAATCAGTTATTTAAAACATCGTGAATATGACGAAATGAGACAGAAGCAGTATGTAATTTTCCCCATAGGCTTTTATTTTCCCTCTTCTTGACTCCAGTCCAGCAGGTGGCGCTAAAACACAGATGCTTGTTTGCCAAACACCATTAAACCTCAGAGGAAGAAGAGTTTCACCATGCTCTGTTTTGTTTTGTTTTGTTGTGATGCTGGTTTAATACAAACTGTTAGAAATGATGTTTCTGTAACCATAAAAATACAGTTTTTGAATCAGGTCAGTACATACCTGTAATATTCTCATTCTCACAGTCATGACTAAGCAAGAGTCTACTTGAAGCAAGCAGGAATATCTGGAGGAGTATCATCTGAACTGAGATCTGCTGCTGTGAAGATGGTGTTTGTTAAAGAGGAGAGTGAGGAGAACACGAGTGAACCAGAAACCTGCAGAATAAAACACGAGGAACCAGAACCTTGCAGAGTAAAACAGGAGGAACAAGGAGGTTGGTGTTTATTCTTCATTCATATTTAGTGACTGTTTGTGGTACATGGGCTTACAAAGCTTTAATTCTCTGAGGTCTGATGGGGTTTTGGGGCTCTGGTTTGGTAACAAATTGCACGAACACATTTTAAGTAAATTTTACAAGTAATTTTTTTCAGTGTAGTACTTAACAGTATTTAGTATTGAGAAATGGTGTGTGTTAATGATGATGATGATGAAGTGCATGTGCATAGAACAAAAACAAATTATATATATATATGCCAGGAATAAAAATGTTTTAACATTTAGTTAACCAAATTAAAGTGACATAGTTCTTTGTCTTTTTAGCATTTAGCATAATAATTAATTTCTAAATTTATTTTATAAAATGTTCCCAATCTGGCTTAGCTTTAGCCCATTTCTTTACATGAATATGATTTTTTTTTTTGTTCAAGTAAAATAATTAGTTGTCTAAGAAAATCACAGGCTTTTTATTTTTTAAGGAATTCTGAGAACAGCACAAGTACTTCTATCATTTAAGCGGGTAGAACACAAGTCATCAGGGCAGTTATTTGAGATTTGACTTACTAGTCACATGGAGATAGACTTACTAGTATGTGTGGCAGATGCAGCAGCAGGAGGATCAGACAGCTAAGATGCCACACACACACATTTACAGTCACTAATGTTTAGATAAACAACTTTCCTTACTTTTCTCACAAGGCGAACACATGACACTTGGAGAAGGAGACAAGCTGCTAGAGACTGGAGATTGGAAATAGGATTATTATTGATTATTGATTCCCAATTATTTATATTTATGATTTCTAGTATTTGTACAGGCTTTACATTTTTATTTCAATGTTGTAATTAGTAATTCATTTAATGTTATCTTTGAAGCAGATTTCTTAGGTGACAGCATTAATTAAAGTTTCTTAAAGGTCAAAGGGCTCCATCAAGCCACTCCCATAATAGCTGTCACCGCTCAAATTAATGCACGACTCAGATTAACTGTATAGCATGTGTGCAAGACTCCAATACAGTTATAAAGTCATTATTTCATAATTTTTAAATTATTATTATTTTAAATGATTGTCCCTGGACCAATAGGGTACTCTTGTAATAAAGTAGCAGTGGTTGGGACAGATTTTACGTGTCAATTCTGCTTAAAAAGATGTGATCTAATCCTGTTTACATGAAATAAGCTGCTCCTGAGCAGGTTTAGGTTACGGAGCTATGACAGCAAGTCTAGGATGAGCTTTATTACACTGCTATTTGTGCAGTGTGCACATGTAAAAAAAAAACAATTCCGATTTGAAGCTTGTCACTTTATTTAGCGTTCATGTAAACATTACAATCAGATTCATCAATCGAAATGAATTCAGTCCGAATGAACCAAAAATTGTGCATGTAAATACAGGTACATCTAAAAAATTTGAATATCATGAAAAAGGTCAATATTTTTTGTCACTCTTTCAGAAAGTGAAACCCATATATTATATAGATTCATTACACATAGAGTGAAATATTTCAAGCCTTTATTTCTTCAAACTTTTGATGATTATGGCTTACAGATAATGAAAACCCAAAATTCAGTGTCTCAGAAAATTAGAATATTACATAAGATCAATAAAAAAAAGTATATTTTAAACAGAAATATCAGGCTTCTGAAAAGTATGTTAATTTCTATGCACTCAATACTTGGTTGGGCCTCCTTTTGCATGAATTACTGCATCAGTGCGGCGTGGCATGGAGGCAATCAGCCTGTGGCACTGCTGAGGTGGTATGGAAGCCCAGGTTGCTTTGATAGCGGCCTTCAGGTCATCTGCATTGTTGGGTCTGGTGTCTCTCATCTTCCTCTTGACAATACCCCATATATTCTCTATGGGGTTCAGGTCAGGCGAGTTTGCTGGCCAATCAAGCACAGTAACACCATGGTCATTGAACCAGCTTTTGGTACCTTTGGCAGTGTGGGCAGGTGCCAAGTCCTGCTGGAAAATGAAATCAGCATCTCCATAAAGCTTGTCAGCAGAAGGAAGCATGAAGTGCTCTAAAATTTCCTGGTAGATGGCTGCGTTGACTGTGGACTTCAGAAAACACAGTGGAC
>NW_015507375.1:48303-53556 GCF_001515645.1 Sinocyclocheilus grahami | reverse complement strand
TTCCACTCAACTTTCTATGAATATGCTTGGATACAGCACTCTGTGAACAATCAGCTTCTTTAGCAATTAACTTTTGTGGCTTACCCTCCTTGTGGAGGGTGTAAATGACAGGAGATCTGTAAAGTCAGCAGTCTTCCCCATGATTGTGTAGCCTACTGACCCAGACTGAGAGACCATTTAAAGGCTCAGGAAACCTTTGCAGGTGTTTTGAGGTAATTAGCTGATTAGGGTGACATCATGACTTTCCAATATTGAACTTTTTCACAATATTCTAATTTTCTGAGACACTGAATCTTAGGTTTTCATTATCTGTAAGCCATAACCATCAAAATTTCAAGAAATAAAGGCTTGAAATATTTCACTCTATGTGTAATGAATCTATATAATATATGGGTTTCACTTTCTGAAATGAGTGAAAAAAAATATTGACATTTCATGATATTCTAATTTTTTTTTAGATGTACCTGTATATGATGATATAATTAAATTCATTAAAAAAAGTAAATGATTATAGTCTTTTTGATTTTATTAATTAATTTTATTTTATTCTTGCCTGTTTTTTTATCCCATGTAACACCTGATCCACAATCCAGTCCAGTTGGTGGCAGTAACGCACCTATAAGCAGCCAATAAACACCATAAAAGAAGCAGGGGAAGACTTTCTACAAAGGGAAGGAATAAAACACAAGTGAAACTAAAGCTGCGCAACTAAACTTCGAACAGTAGCTCTATACTTGGTGAGTTTATTTTTTCAGCATTCACGTGTTTTATGCAAAGGTTTTCTTTTATTGATGTTATAAACCACTGCAGATGTATCAAGGTTTTTATGCTGTGAATTGGATTTGTTTTCTAGCATTTTCATCGTCTTGTGATCAGATCACAGGTGTGACCATCGAGATTACGGATGGCGACTGGGCCTGAACCAGGAATTGGTAAGAGAGTGTCTGTTTACACCGTTTAGGGTGTACCTTCATTAACGTTACCTTGGGTTACTTTTGTATGAATATTAGACTTTAAGCAGTTATTTTGGCTTATAGTTAAGTTTTGACTAGTTATTGCTTTCCAAGTTGTTATTTGGTATAAGCCTCTACAGTTGTTAGATTTATTAGTGAGGCTCTCATCTTGTTAAAACTGAAATTACTACTGAAACATGAGCCCCAGCTTTTATTGACAACGTCTTGTCTGTGTGTGGATGACTGTAAGTTATGTGGAGAGGGAAAGCGAGAAACAGTTTTCAAGCAGTTAGGGAAAGAAAACAAGCCTTGCATAAATGAAAACAATATAAGCCTTTGATTTTTGTTGTGGATTAGTTAATTGCTTAAGATCAATATCCATAGTATCTGTATCAAAATTTGAAGTATCTATGTAAGATGTATTTTTCATATTAATCAAGAGTTTTTGCTCAAACCAGCAGCGATGAGCAACAGGATTGTATTTTAGGAACGCTGCGACTGCATGTAGGCCTATACTTGAGGGTATGCAACTGCAATGTAATTTGATGCCAAGCTTTTGTTGTGGCAACTTTACATAGGCTATGTGTTCTCGGAAAAGTGAAATTCCTTAATGCAAGCTGTTTTTGCATTTAATATACCTGACTCCAGTAGTTGTAGTCAAAATACAAATATATATTGTGCAATTTAAACTCATCATGATTGGCATTAAGATATCCACAGCAAAATTATGACTTGTTATAATGTTGAAAATATCCTCAAGTTTATTTTGACTTGCCATTACATACGTTTAAGATATTTTTACTTCTATTTTGAGTGACTGACCTATTTTTAATTTAATCATTCAAACTTTATGAAATTCCGTGATATTTTGCTTTATACAGTGAATTCCATTTTTATGAAACACTGTAAAAAAATGTACCATAGAATTTACAGGATTTTACAGGCAAAAAATTTGCAAATAAAATCCTGTAAAAAATTGTTAATTGCTGTAAAATGGATTACAGTATAATACTGCAAAGCAAATTACAGTTAATTGCTGTATGTGAAATACAGTAGTCTGTAGTATTTTTTACAGAAACATTGAATTAAACTTTTATAAAATAAACTTTTTTTTTTTTTATTGTAATTTCACTAAATTACAGTATTTACCTGGCAACTAAAGTTGCCAATAAAATCCTGTAAATACCCCCAAAATCCAAGATGATGTTATAATAATTTAACAATGAAAATGCTGTAAAGAATCATTTTAACTATAAACTGCAAAATACTCATTTAAATGAATTATCATTAATACATTTACAAATGAATAAAAACCAAGTCAAAGATGTTGCAAATAAATATTTATTAAAACTGGCAGAAAGAAATTGCAAGGCTTCTACTGGTAAAATAAAATCTTCAGTCTTTCAACAGTTAAAATATTATAATAAAAATAACCTAGCATCACAAAATAACTACAAATACCTGTAAAAATAAAAAAAGCCATATTCTGCGTACAACATTAACTTTCTATAAAAATGAAGGTCAATCAACAGAATTTGTATAATTTTGGTAAAAGTTTACTTTTTTTGTTTTTGTTTTTTAAAAGAAAAGGATTAAAATAAAATGCTGGAATCAACATTATACCACAAATGCTGTTGTTTGAGCTTATGCTCTATTAAATTAAGAATATTCCTGCAAAAGACAATTTAATAAATACATACTGAAAGTCCATCAACTTTCTGAGATGAGCACACACATGAGGGTTGTTCCTTTTCTCTGAGACCTTTCCACTTGTTTTGCCTCTATGTATCTGTCTTGTATCCAGTGAGTGTTGTGATTCCAACAAAACATCTGCACAAAAAAACAAGCAGAAGCTTTAGAATAAAGTTCAGTATTGAATGAAACTAGCTCAATACAATAAATGTAAAAATGCCACTTATACAATACAATCAACATTTACCAGTACTTAAACTATAAATAAGTAACCTTTTTCCCAAATGAAATTACTCAAGTAAAACATGTTACCTTTGAAAAAATTCAAGTGTGTAAAAGATGCCTGCTCCCGGGACGCCAGACTGAAGTTGTTATAAGACTGCAAATCCAGCCACAAAGTTGAGGTATAAATTCACAACAATGTGACCCTCGAATAGTAAAAAGCCACTGGGTTCACCTGAAATTAATAAATATAAGCAATAATGTAACCTACTGTAATGACCCGGCAGTCAGCTCTAGCAGCCATGTGCATTATGGGTATTTGTTTAGAGTTGATTTATGTGTTATTTAAGCAAGATGGTTGGGTTTTTGCATTAGCAATGTTATGTGTGTATGTTCAAGTTAGTTCGGGTGGGTTTGGTTCATTTTACTGCCCTGTTATGTAAAAGTGTGGCTGTCACCGTCATGGAGAGAGATGTGTAGGGGAGTGACTTGGCGATATGGCCTGGCCTGTGTAAGTTCCTATTCTATGTTCACAATAAAAGGAGAAGGAAGACGGTACTGCCTCCTGCTGGTTCGTTCTGACTGTGCTTCTGCTCAGAGAGACACTCAGGGTCATGCGGTGTATGAGACGCGAGTGCTCGCACTTTCCGCTAGCCAAATTAAAAGTTGCGACATGTAGATGCTAGCACCCTGTTAGCAACTAGCTTAGCAACAGTTTAGAAGTTTACAGTTTAGCCTAGCTTAGCTCCGGTCAGCCCCACGTTCTTCAAAACAACCGCCAGTTGTTACAGTGGTCTCAGAAGTCGGATCAAAACCGTTTAGAAGACGCCGTTATGGAGCAAAGCATAGGGGAATTAGAGCGGGCCATCCGAGAGAACGGCATCATGCTAGAGTGCCTGACGAGCAGGACGACGCGGAGGACCAGAGCTCCGCACCAGCCTGACGGCGCCAGCATTCCCCGGACAGTGTACCGCTCTCCAGGTCGCGGGCCGAACGAACCTCCGGCCAGCACACAGACACTCCAAATAAAATGGCCGGCCGGGCCTTCTAACACGATCACCCACTAAGCTGCCACAATACAACGGGTTGATGCCCCTGGAGCCCTACCTGGCACAGGTCGACCTGGCCGCTCTCCATGATGGATGGAGCCGCGAGGATACCACGACTCACTTGGCCCTCGCCTTGGAGGGTCCTGCACTTCAGGTCCTCATTGATCTGTCCCTTGAAGAAGTGATCTCCAGGCCCTCACCGCGCTCTGAACCGCCGCTTCGGGCAGCGAACCTCCGCAGAGCAGGGCGGAGCTGACTAACCGACGTCGACGTGAAGGAGATAGTGTGGGTGCATTCGCGCTGACATCCGGGTCTACGACCGGAAGGGTTACCCTACCTTCCCGGCCACAGCGAGGGAAGAGCTAAGCCTCCACGCTTTCCTGCGAGGCCTTACACCTGAGCGGCTCCGCCAGCATGTCTGCCTGTTGTCACCCCGAGATCTGAGTGAGGCGCTGAGAGAGGCCGAGCGAGCTGAGGAGGTGCTGCAGGCTGAGCTTCGCTCCAGCGCCAGCTGACGAAGGCAGCCGAACGAGAGGTGGACGGGGTCCAGCCTGAGGAGGAGGAGGTCAGCCGGGCCCAACCAGCGGTGACCCCTCGGCGGAGGTCGAGACTAGACCGCTGCAGAGAACCGGGGCACTTCGCCAGGGACTGCCTGCCCTGTGCCCCAGGCCCCGGGCAACGTCACCCCCGGGTAACGACCTTGGAGTGAGGCAGTGAGGGGACACTCACCCCATTCTCCGGCACCCCTCCACAACGACTGCCCTACTGTGGGGCGCTGCAGGCTTGCCAGAGGACTGTACCTGGACTGTGATGTTGACGGGCGGCCCTGCAGCGCCCTGGTGGATACAGGGTCCACCATTTGCGTGCTACGAAAAGGACTGTTGTCAGGGATGGCCGGTCCTCTTCCGGAGGACTGGACCCCCACCAATACCGAACTGCTCACCGTCACGGGTGAAAGGACAGTAATGCCTGGGAAGAAGCTGTTGTCTGTGGTGGTGGGGACGAGCCACGAGTTCTGACTTGCCGACATCAGAGATGAGTGCATTGTTGGCTTGGAGTTGTTGGCCCACTGGGGAGCACGTGTCGGGGGCCACCCTCTGCCTCGGTAACGAGACTGTGCCTCTCCGGTCGCGCCGGAGCCATCATGGAGAGGCCGCCGCCCCGCAGCCACCGCCTAGACACCAGTGCTTGCCGGCCCCCAGCCGCCGCACGAGAACTGCAGAGACTCAGGGGGAGCCCCGGGGGAGTATTGCAGCTCAGATCAGTGCATCCCAGCCGCTACCACCGCACGCTCCATTCCCCCCCCCCCCCCCCCCCCCCCCCCCCCGCCCTCCACA
>NW_015507375.1:42398-48139 GCF_001515645.1 Sinocyclocheilus grahami | reverse complement strand
CCCCCTCCCCCACCCCCCCCCCCCCCCCCACCCCGTCACCTGAGACTGTTGCTGCTGTTGAGGAGTTGGGGTGGCGAAGCGGTGAGCATCTGAGTGTGCAGGAGCAGCTACAACGCCTATTGAGAGACTTTGTAGCGATTTTTCACGATGCCCGGGCCCACGGGCCTACCCTTGGGCCAGGGGACAGAGTGTGTGTGTTCTGCTCCCAGAGGAAGCGGGGGTTGTCAACCAAACTGACTCATCATTGGCAGGGACCCGGGGAGATTCTGGACCAAATTTCAGAGGTGGTCTTCCGGGTCCGAATGCCTGGACGGGGTAGACGGGTGGTGCTTCATAAGGATCGTTTGGCACCGTACAACCCACTGGCCCCAGAACAAAAGACTGGTGGAAGTCAGGGCGGCTCCCCACCATCCACTCCCAGCGCCGAAACGGACAATGACGGACTCAGGGCTGAGCCTGGTGCTGGGGGTAGAACATCAGGGAGGCCGAAGCGTGTTCGACGCCGGCCAGGACATTTGCTGGAATTTGTTGTGGGAGACTAGGCTTGTGGGGGCACTAACCCTCTTGGGTGGGGGTTATGTAAGGACCCGGCAGTCAGCACTAGCAGCCAGGTGCATTATGGGTATTTGTTTAGAATTGATTTATGTGTTAAGCAAGATGGTTGGGTTTTTGCATTAGCAAAAAAACAAAAGTTAAAATTTAAAAAAATTATTCTAAATTTGACTGGTAACCAGTTTAGTAAAATAAGAATGGGCGAGATGTGATCAAACCTCCGTCTGCCTGTCAGCAACCTTGCAGAAACATTTTGGACCATCTGTAATGTAGGATTTCTGTCTTCAAACAGAAACCATTTAAACTGTGGAGTCAAACATGAGACAACCGCATTCCACCGGAAAAACTAAAGATTCTTCTCCCCAGCCATCTGCGGTCGTAAAACTAATACAGGGTCAGTTCAGTGTCTCAGCAGTTCCTGTCCCCTTTGGCTTATCTTCTCCTGTCCCCTTTGGCTTATCTTCTTCTTCAAACAGAAACCATTTAAACTGTGGAGTCAAACATGAGACAACCGCATTCCACCGGAAAAACTAAAGATTCTTCTCCCCAGCCATCTGCGGTCGTAAAACTAATACAGGGTCAGTTCAGTGTCTCAGCAGTTCCTGTCCCCTTTGGCTTATCTTCTCCTGTCCCCTTTGGCTTATCTTCTTAAGAGACTCAAAGAAAAGCAGTGCTAAGACCCTAACTCAAACTAGGATACAAACTATCTTTCTTTTACGGGCTTTCAGGGACCAGATGCATGATACCCATGACCATTTAACGCATAAATTGATAATCCGATAAACCGAAAGCGACAGATTAATAGCTCCATGTCCGAGCATTAAAGGGATAGTTCACCCAAGAATGAAAATGTAATGTTTATCTGCTTACCCCCAGGGCATCCAAGATGTAGGTGACTTTGTTTCTTCAGTAGAACACATTTTGATGATTTTTAACTTTAAAGGTGCAATAGGTGATTGTCTAAAGAAACATTTGTTGTTATGCTGGTTGAAAGTCTCTTCACATCCCGATAGCAATCATTAAGTTAAGTGGTCTAAATCTATTTGTCTGTATTTATATATTCTGTGGAAGGTGTAGGATCAAGAAATGTTCGTCCGAGCGTTTTAATATGTTTTCCTACCTGCCTGTCAATGTATGTATTAGCATACCTCTGCGCAGACAGGATACGTCATCAGCGCGTTCACGCACGCTGTGCAGACACAGCGAGGATGGCAGGCAAACATCAACAAGCCGATCTTTCTTCCTGGTATTGTAGTACTTTTAAAGATTTCTCACCGGTGAATGACACATGATGTAGCCCAGCGGTTAATCCAGTCCTCGCGCCAGCTCGTTAGAAGTGAGCTACGTGCATGAATTGATGGATGTTCCGATCGATATGATCCCTACACAGTGTTCATTGCTCCCTACTCTCTGAGCAGGGGAAATCCGTTGAAGTTTACTTCACTTCGGAACATGGGCTGGAATTGGGAACCTGATGTAGCCTATTGTAGTAATGTTGTCTCTGGTCTGTGAGTGTAAATGCGTTCAGGGGGCGTGGCTTTGGACGGCGATTGCAGGGGAGGGTGGGATGTTCGCTTTCAGTGCTATCAGGCTAAAGTTAGCATTTTCCAAGATCTCCTATTGTACCTTTAACCTTTGGAGTCCATCAGTCTTATAATGCATGGCAATGGTAACAAAGTCTATGAGAGTAAAAAAAACATGCACAGAAAAATCCAAATTAAACCCTGCGGCTCGTGATGACACATTGATGTCCCAACACACGAAACGATCGGTTTGTGCGAGAAACCGAACAGTATTTATATCATTTTTTTACCTCTAATACACCACCATGTCCAACTGTCTTTGTGCGCGCGCACGGCTTCCGGTGCGTGAGGTGTGTACGCGCTCTGGCGTAGTTTACGTAAGCGCCGGAAGTGATCTCTCGCGCGTATACGTCACTCATTGTTTCCACAGTGCACAGGCATTGTAGGTACGACGGCTAATCAAACTGGTACTTACTTGCGCTTATCCGGATTGTTCAAACCGACTTCTGAGCCTGCTCGCCTGAAGTTATGGTTGATTGCTCTTCGGCTGGATATCAACACACTGTGACGAGGCACATCTGAACCGAATGGAGCCTCATCACCGCCACTGTTTAAATGCAGAGCGCGCCTCTCCTCGGGAGACCGGTCTCTTCCCCGTGCATGCACGCTGGTGTCCTCGTGGGTCCAGGGGGGGTGCGTAGAGGGACTCCTGTGCCGCCATAGTCCCTCCGCTTCTCAGCTGTCACAAACACAAGTAACAAACAGAAGTCTCCTATCTGCTGAAATCGGTGCTGAATTGATCTTAAAGTAGTGAATGTAAAACAAATCTCTGCTTTGTGATTCTCTCAGGTTGAATTTAAAAGAACTCGTGGAAAATGAGTTCGAACTTTGAGAACTTCATGCAAACTCCGTTAATTTTAATTCTTCAGAACTGTATCTGTGTGTGTGTGTGTGTGTGTGTGTGTGTGTGTGTGTTTAGCTTAGTTTAATGTAATCTAGAATAGCCAATAAATATAAAGTTTCATTTATAAAGAAGTATTGTTTGGTGTCATGACATTTTTAAAGTTAAAACTCTGCCTAGATCCTTGTTACCTTGCTCAAAATTAATAAGATTACCATTTTGTTTGTGTCGTTGGCCACGAAGTAATATGAACAGAATCGTTAATATACACGGACGTTAACGTCTCACTGGACGAGTAGTTGATAAAGTGTAAACTATTAAATTTGAAATCCGTTCTAATCAGGTTCCGATTCCTCTCAAAACCTGAGCTAGAAATGGAATTAATAATTAATTCCCTTATAAATGAGTTAATTTCTTACAGTAAACACATTATAGAGGACTGATTTATACCATAGTATAGTGAATTACAGTAAAGACTTGAAATTTAATCTAAAATACAAGTTTATCAAATGATTTACAACAGAATTAATACATTACCTAATATAATCAGCTTCAGAGAGTCTTGAAGCATCAAAACATGTCTTCACATCAGCTGCTATTCTTTGCACCAATAAGAAATAAAGTCAATTATCTTGTGATTCTTTTTTTTTTTAAATGAATTCAGTCTTGCGATTTCGATGCTTCCCTAGTTATTTTTTTCACCCAAGTTTTAATCAGGCTAACTTGTCCAATCGGGCATGTAAAGATGTCTTTCACTTAAAAAATAAATTTCCCAGACAAGCTTTAATGTCGAGAACAGCTACAGTGGCAATAGACACAATTTCTCATTAACATGTAGTTTCTAATTATAGTAAGATGTCACATCAATATGGGACAGTTGAACACATATGAAGAAATGAAATTTCACATATTTTGCTGTTCGTCTGCTTTTTCGACCGATAGTAGTTACTATGAATCGTTCGCATTGGGCTTTACGTTAAAAGTTAGGCAAACACTACTTTAAATGCTCTCAATAAGAAAAGTAAACTGCCAAAATGAGAAAAATGTAGCATTTAGCCTAACCATGCTATGATAGCAATTTCCAGCTTACTGCACACACCAAGGCTGCTTGTCTAAATGTCGTGATAGCAGGCTATTGTGACATGATATTGTTTATACATTAACTTAAACAAATATATCCTTTTATATATTTTTTAAGTAAAATTAGTGAATTTACCAGGAATTATGAATGAAGCCTCTAATCTTCAATCGTTCTCGAGCGGGTTAATTCACTGGATTTCAGATTTAAATGACGCGCGCGCAATCCCATAATGCCACACTACAGTACATTTCTGTAAAAATGCAGGAGCTACAGCAACTACACCTGCTTCTTGTAAATGAATTACAGTTGACATGGAAATATACTGTTAACTACTGTAGAACCTTTTTTGACCCATAATGCATTGTGAATTACAGCTACATCTTGTAAAATGTTTAAACGGTAATATTCTTTAAAAGTTTTCTGTATAAACTACAGTGATGGATTCCGCAATTCCGTCTGCGTTTTCCGCATTGCTGAAATCATAGGGCACTAAATGTTACATTTCCCCGGCTGTTCACATTATTTTGTCCAACTCCTGTGTATGGGGTTTTGATAAGTTTCTGCCATGAGGGCCTTACATCCCATATGTCAAATTTCTTGCAGATCGGGCAAACTGCCTACGAGGAGTTTAGTTATTGAAGTTATGACACTTTTGATCATTGTCTTGGCTGAATGGTGGGTGATGCATTGTCAGTGTCTCTGGCCATGCATGATCAGTTTTACAGCACATTAATTATTTCTTATATGTTGTGTGTGTTATATTCTATAAAAATATTGTTCTAACAAATTTTGTATGCTCAAAGACCAGTGCTAGACTACGGCCCCTTAAAAACTCTTTGTTGCTTAGAACTGCATCACATTTAGTTAGGACACTTCAGCTGAAATGTTGGTTACACACATTAGCGCGGGAAGCTGCAGCACCCCCTGGATTGTAGCCAACGAAAAAATGGGGGTGCGGTGTTAAAAATAAATGAATGAACAATAAGTAATACAAAATAAATAATATTAATTAGTATATTCATTAAAATACATTGAAAAAAAGTAGCCTAAGCCTATAATGACAAGAAGTAACGGTTATGAGTTAAGTTGAATCAAATTGACTGTGAAAGTCGTTTCAACTGATTAAACATATTAAACTGGCTTAAAAAATCATTTGTTACCATGTTTTTTGGATTATATTATAACTTGTAACTTGATTATATGTCTCTGCCGTAGCCAAATTAAGAATTAACAACAATTTCTACAGACAGCAGAGAAAGAGCGAGAGCGTCTACCTCAGCAGCAACTAATCTCGCATTCTCACATCTGTAGCGCTTATTTTGATCTTTAACGTTAGGTCTTTCCTATTCTTGAAACAAAATTAATTCTTAAGGTTGATTCAATGTTACTCTTAATGAAAAACACACACACACACACACAACATCAACAATGCTACAATGACAAAGTCACTTATATTAAACAAAACTTTTATGAACAGATAAGAACAAATAAGATCAGTGGCGTAGCTTCTGGTTATGCAGGGTATGCAGGTGCATATGGTCCCGGGCAGTTTGGGGGGAACTAATGGTGCTTTTCCACTGCATGGTTACGGCACGGTTCGGCTCGGTACGGTTCACTTTTGGGGGGTTTTCCACTGGGGACAGTACCTGGTACCTGGTACTTTTTTTAGTACCACCTCGGTTGG
>NW_015507375.1:23297-42152 GCF_001515645.1 Sinocyclocheilus grahami | reverse complement strand
CACTACCTGCGTCACTGAACTTGCGACACAAACACAAAAGAACCGCTAGATTTAAATCAGCACAGCCAGCGAAGGATCGAACGCAACCGTTTTGAACGAGCGCACCTTTTTTTTAACAACCAAAAAGTTTTGTTGTCTGTTGAGGAAGAACAGACGTTTCTCTCGTTGATAGCAGAGGAGCGGATCCAGCGAGAGCTTGATGGGGCGATGCGGAATGAAACACTTTTTTTAGGAGTTGCGGCAATAGAGGCTGCACAACTATAACGATGTGAATAATCCCGCCCACTCTAAAGCGGTACTGAACTGCAGTGGAAACGCAAACCGTGCCAAGCCGAACCGTGCCGTGCCGTACTGAGCCGTACCGAGCCGAGTCGTACCACGCAGTGGAAAAGCGCCATAACAGAGCCCTGTACAGGCCCGGCCCTTGTCCAACAGCTTTATGAGAATTCTCATCCCGAGTCCGACTGGATACCGTGACTCTTTTCTCGCTCTCTCTTCCCCATTACACAGATATTAAAATAGTTCAGTTTTGGTTTTTAATGGCAAAGTGGTCATGTTTCTTTTTGTTTCTTTATTAAGTTAATTTAGAAATATGTTTGGAACATTTTATGTTTGTTAAATTCAAGTTTTTGTTTTTTAAAGGAACGACCAAGTGGCCAGAGGCTGACAGTGAGTTTAGCATTATGTTTGATCAATTCAGCCTTCTCAAATCATCACGATTTGCCTAAAATAAACAGACATAAAACACTTCACGCATTTCACAGTATTAATTTAAACATTTAAAAGCGCTTCATCTAAAGCGCGCTCTGCAGGACATGTATAATACTGATGTACCCGCGCTGTAACACAAATAAATGTACGATTTTTGGATTTTCCCCTTACTTTAAATGCATGCTTATGGCTCATTATTATTAATCGAAAAAAACAACAACAAAAAACATTAAACTTTGAACTTTTATTAACAAAATAAATAAGGATATGTTTTACTTGCGTTTAACACAATAGCCTATGGATTTCCCCTCAGGCTTCCTTAAAACGTTCGTAGTTTGTGGTTTATTATCTTATTAATTAAAACACATCAGCCATAAAATAGTACAATGGCAAATTCGCATATATTAAACATCTACCTTGCATTGACAAAATGAATAAGATGATTATAGCCGTTGTAACCCAAATAAATAAGGTATTTTCCCTTATTTAAAACGAATGCTTAGTTTGTGGTTTATTGTTATTTTTTAATGAAAACCCAGCAACAAAGACACTCACTTAAAGGCTATTAAAGGAATAAATGAAAGTTTTATTAACAAAAGTTGCGCTTTGGATCCGCAATCATATAGTGTCAGTCCTCTCGCATCACTCTTGTCACGATTCTTCTATCAAAAGGGTAAATGCAATAACATTTCATGTGTCCATTAACCAACCACCACTGACTATACACTGACTTCATTTAACCAACTATGATAATACAAAACTCATGGTTTTGGTTAGTGCTTTGTAATCTGTATTCACATTAGATTTTCAAAGTGACAATATGTTAGCAAATAAGACAAGCCACTCAAGATTGCGCAGTAAATTTGCTTAAAGATCGTTAATACACACTGATAATAACATTGCCATGCGGGTTTCAACTGATTAACATTATAAAAACTGGTAAAAACTTTAGAAACTCCTAATATAACTTAAAATAATTCAAATTTATATGCATTTTCCCCATTGTCTTGCCACAGGTGGCAAAAACGCATTATTCCTCAAACACAATAGATCCATTATTGAAACTCCGAGAAAGTTTGATCATGGCAGATTTGGTTACACAAGCAGCACAAATGGCTTGTGAAAAACACACATTGGTTTTATTATGACACTTTCATGTAAGCAGAATATCGCTGTGGAGAGATCGCTAAACTCCAGCACATATCATCAGCGCTTGTTCAGCCATCAGTCAGCGCGCACAGGGATGCCAGATTGCACAGATTAAGTAAAACACCAGGCAGAAAGTGTATCCTTTAGAGGGGTCCTCGATTTTCTACTGTGGCTGAAAGAGCTCAACGTGCTGCAAATAGAAAAAAAGACCTGCAAATTAAGAAAACAACTTCATCAATTTGACAACACACACAATGCAAATGCTCACAACACAACCAAAGAAAGAAATGCGCTGCAAATAAAGTTCTTTATTTCGTTGTGTTGTGAGCATTTGCAGTGCGTTTCTTTTTGTTTACGTTGTGAGCATTTGCAGCACCCATTGTCAAACTGATGATGTTATTTTGATTTGCTGGTGTTTTCTGAAGTTGCAGCGTGTTTAGCTCTGTCGGCCATGTGACCGTGCCACTCTATATCACAACCCTGCTAAAATGTAGTGCCAGTACGTGCGCTCATTGGCGCCCCTTCAGCTGGTGGTGCCCTAGGCGACCGCCTAGCTCGCCTATGCCTAGAAACGGTACTGCGCCCGCCCCCAAACATATGATTTGACTATTAGCAAAATTAGAAATTTCCGTTTCGACTATGAAAATTACGGTTCAAAGGCCAATTTAAAATATTGGTACACTTTTATGCCACTGATCAGGCTTTTATATGTAGTTTGGGGTAACAAAAGGTTTTATAGGTTTGACTGAAATAAAAATGCAATAACTGACACTTTAAATCAATGTTTCAAGCAACAACAACCACAACAAAACAATTGAACAAAAAACAGATAAAGACAAAAAAGTAGCCATTGATAATATCTAAATATGTATCCAAATCCAAATGTAATCAAATTAATTTCTGTGTAACTTATGTGCAATGTCTTAGCTACTAGGGATTGTTACATAGGGCTATACAGGCATCTAGTGGCAACACAATGATATTACAGATAATAAATTGTGAAAAATGTTTATCTTAAGTCAATTTACAAATAATGCATTCAGATTTGTGGAACTCACAATGCCTGAATCTTAATATAACAAAGAGTGAAAAATTTAAGGGGGTCTGAATACTTTCCGTACCCACTGTATATCTAGAAGCTGGGGCGCATGCGCAAGTGCTGACCCAGACGCTGGCATGTTCGAGTATGTTTGTTTTGTCTTACAGTTGTCATATATTTTATTTCTGATGCTATTTTACTCTTAGATATTTAGAGATATGATTTTTATATTTATTTTGTTATTCTGGATTTGGAGTCTAAAATGCGTTGTCGATCGAGTTATTGCACTGGAAGCCGAAATGGAGTTGGGAAGTTTGAGAAACAATGGACTAATGAGTAAGATGACTTACAGCCACAACGATTTACTAAGTCTTCGGTATAACATGAAAGTTCTGCTGAGTCCTCCTTGTAATGTTCTTCTTGAAATGATTTACTCTCCACAAAAAAACGTACAGGAAGAGGAAAAGGAGAAAGAGAGGTACTAGAGGGGAATTCAGAATCGACTTAAACGACGATGCAGCCGTTTTCCTTTGCCCACAATAACTCGAACTAATGCCCGCTCACTTAAAAACAAGATGTCAGAACTCGCAGCATTAATGAGATATAATTGAGACTTCAAGAGAACGAACTTGCTTTGCATTACTGAAACATGGAGGAGATTGATGACATAAACCTCGAGGGATATTCGTTAATTCGACTGGACCGTGACAGCCAGAAATCATTTAAAACCATCGGAGGAGGACTATGTATGTTTGTCAACGACAGCTGGGCAACTAATACTACGGTACGTGGAACCTACTGTTCAGCCGACTACGAATTATTATCGGTTTCATTCAGACCACACTATTTCCCTCAAGAGTTCGGACAAATTACTGTTATTCTGGTCTATGTGCCTGGGCCAAATTCTTCACTTGCAGCCGAGGGCATTGCTGCCAGTTACAACATGACGTTGCGCAACTCAGCGGACGATCCAGTGTTTCTCCTTGGAGATTTTAATAACTGTGAAATATTAGCGGTTTTACCAAACTTGGAACAGTATATAACTTGTCCGACGGGACTGAACAAAACCTTAGATAAATGCTTTGGTAATGTGGACAGTGCTTATGTATCACGGTTACATCCACCACTAGGCCATTCAGACCATAACGTCATCCATCTCCTTCCAAAATACAGGCAGATGTTAAAAAGGACTAAACCTGTCATTCAGCAGGTGCAGTCATGGACTAAAGATTCAGTGGCAAACCTTAGAGACTGCTTTGAGAGCACCGATTGGGACTTGTTTTTTAATGATTTTAATTGTTGAATGACATGATTACTAGTTATATTAACTTTTGTGCAGAGACTGTGGTTCAAACAACAAACCCTGGATTAACAAAGATCTTAAACAATCTTTAAATAAGAAGAGAATGGCTTTTTTAAGGAATGAGACACAAAGTAAAAGAGTTGTGGCCTAATGGTTAGAGAGTCGGAATCGTAACCCAAAGGTTGTGGGTTCGAGTCTCGTACCGGCTGGGATTGTAGGTGGGGGGAGTGAATGTACAGCGCTCTCTCCCACCTTCAATACCACGACTGATGTGCCCTTGAGCAAGTCACCAAACCCCCATCTGCTCCCCGGGTGCCGCAGCATAAATGGCTGCCCACTGCTCCGGGTGTGTGTTCATGATGTGTGTGTGTTCACTGCTGTGTGTGTGCACTTCGGATGGGTTAAATGCAGAGCACTAATTCCAAGTATGGGTCACCATACTTGGCCACATGTCACTTTACTTCACTTCACTTCACTTTACAGTATAAAGGGAAAGTTGGGAAGAAATGTACAAGTGGTAATGTCAAAGATGCATGGAGGGGACTAAACATAATAATGGGTAGACAACAGAAACAAATACAACTGGTTGATGATGACCCCCATACATTTGTAAATAATTTAAATGTTTTTTATTCACGATTTGACAATACTATAGGTGTTAATAATGTGAATAAACCTATGAGAATAGAGGTAAGGGAGGTTACCAAAGTGCTCTGTAGAATTAAAACCCATAAAGCCACCGGTCCAGATGGCCTTAAGGGCATTGTATTAAAAGAGTGTGCAGAACAACTTGGGCATATATGTACTAGGTTGTTTCAGGTCTTTTTAGATGATGGTTTTGTACTAGCAGCATGGAAAACACCACTGATATTCCAGTACCTAAAACTTCTTAGGCCAGAGCTCTTAAAGACTTTCGCCCAAATCTATTCTGTGCAAGTGCATGGAGCGTATATTATGTAAATAATTGATGTCACAAATTAAAGGCTTTGTAGATCCATTACAATTTGCTTACATGCCCAATCGGAGCATGGTGGATGCCTCTCTGACCTTGTTACATAAGGCCCAACACCACCTAGAATAAAACAAATGCTCATGTAAGAATTATTTTCATGGATTTTACATCAGCCTTTAATACTGCACAACCGCAAATTTGAAAAGAAATACTGCAAGATTTAGGTGTAAGCAGTTGGTTGATTTTATGGATTAATTTTTTTTTTAAAGAAATAGACCCCAACAAGTCTGTGTCAATGGAATCTCATCTGATTGTACAGTCCTGAATTCAGGGTTACCACAGGGATGTGTGTTATCACCTCTGCTTTTTTCTGTCTATATTAATTAACTTCAATATAACAGGGATGATCTCCCCCTGATCAAATACGCTGATGATTTGGTTTTAATCTCTTGCCAATTGGACATGAATAGTTTAACTTATTTTGAGTATATTGAAAGTCTTGTTCAGTGGTTTGATGATAGTCACCTACAATTGAAAATTGAGAAGACAAAGGAACTATGCTGTGGGGACAAAAATAGGGCTGGTACAGCTGGTGTCTCATATGAACAAATTACTATAAAAGGTGTAAAGGTAGAGCAAGTTTCAAATTTTAGGTACAATCATTGATGACAAACTCTCATTCCAGGAAAATGTGGACCATATACACGAGAAAGCAAGACAGTGTTTAGGTCTACTCAGGAAACTAAGAAATTTTAGCATCGATAGGAGGGTCCTAACCATTGTTTATAGATCGATGATTGAAAGTATTTTAACACATAATATTGTATCGTAGTGTGGCAATTTAACAATGATACAGAAAAATAAATTAACATGAGTAATTAATGAAGTAAATAAGATCATCGGCCAGAAACGGAATACAATGCAAGAGCTGTTTTTACACTTTATGGGAAAAAAAAGGCGATCGCAGTATATTCAGACCAAACTCATCCACTTCATTCTTGCTTTGAGGCCCTTCCTTCAGGGCGCAGGCTGCGTATACCGCTGGCTAAAAAAACCTATATAAAAGATAATTTGTACCATTGGCGGTGACTGTTTTAAACAATTCTTAATTGAGGTATTGTATCATGAGGTATCTTTCTGGGTAGGTGTGTGTACACATGTGTATGCATATGTGTGGGCATACATATATATTGTATTTAATTTTTAATTTTATTATATTGTGTTTTATTATGTGATATGTGAATGTATAGTATTATATGTTGGCATGTATTCTTTATACTAGTGTCAAAGATGAATTTCTGTTCAGCAAATCTGCACAGACAATAAGTTAAACTTTTTCCCAGTCAACACGTGAGATCATGCGATGATCACAGTGACATCACACAATCCTCATACTGTGATCCTCATGGTGTGAGTAATAGGTGAAATCATTGTGCGTTCACACGATCCTCATACTGTGATCCTCACAGTGTGAGTAATAGGTGAGCTCATTATGAACTCAAACTATCCTCATACTGTGATCCTCACAGTGTGAGTAGTATATGAAATAATTGTGAGTTCAAACAATCCTCGTACGCTGATCCTCACGGTGTGAGTAGTATGTGAGCTCATTGTGAGTTTCAAATTTTGAGCAGGTTGAGAGAAGGCAGTTCAAATATTAGTCACCGGGGATAAGATCATCTACATCTTGGTTAAGATTATTAAAAGTTTCGCACCTACAGCACACATTACAACCATTGATGCAGAAATGCAGATATGTTCTACATGCCTAAAGTATATAGACAGATAAACCTTATAAAACTGCTTGATTTTGTGTAACAACTTAAAATATAATCTGCATATACAATAAACTATAGTATTAATTTAGATCTCTCTACAGAAAGGATTTTGCAGGTTTTAATAAAATGTTATTTAATAACATTAGTAAGCTAAATAAGAATATTTCCAGTATGTTCCTCAGGCTTGCAAAGTATCGTCAACTTCTTTATGAGCATCAACGGTAATCCTCGGCAAACTTTCAACACTTTGATGGTCAGCAAACTTTGGCTGTGTGTCTTGCGTCATCAGACTGGAACTAAAGTTCAGTTCAGTTCGGTTACTTCCTATGAACAGGCTCAAAGAACAATTTGTTCAGAAATCGAACATCAAATTTGAAGCAAAAGCAATAATTAAAGCATATATCGTTTAGGAGTCTCTAGCTGCCCCACTTGCGCCTGATAGTGCTATGTGTCTTTCACAATGCCCTTGAATCAAAAGAAATGAATAGTTGTACATAAAATAACAGTAAATAAAACAATAATAAAACAAAACCTGACATGCATCTCTACTGTTTTTTTTAGGGGGGGTACACAAGTTATAATCATGATTTCTGTTTGCCACAAGAGGAGTCCATGGAACATCTGTGTGTTTGTCAAAAGTATTTTAATGAAAAACAAACAATGAAGAAGGAACTTAGAAAGGTGGGAGTGGAAGGAATAAAGAAAAAAAAATCTCAAAAGTACAGAACTGATAAAGAGAACGAAGGGTTTCTTTTATGAAATAAGTAAACTTTGGTCCACACTCCAACATTGAAGGTGGCGATAATGCACCTTAATGCTGGTGCTACCTGTAACGGGGCTGACGAGACGTGAGACGTGCGGATCCATATGCAAAGCTTTATTTGGAGAAGACCGAGACATGGTAATCAGACAGGCAGGGTAATCAGTGGCAACCAGGAATATGGCGGGCAAGACACGAATAGTCACAGTGAGCACACAGTAAGTGCGCTGTGTGGTTACACTTTTAGCTCACTGTGACACACACATTGTGACCACACCATGAGAATCGTGTGAGCTCATGGTGACATCATTGTGAGATCAAATTGTTGACTGGGTAACATCAGTAATTATGACTGTCCAATGTCTGACTTGACTCTTGGTAATGTATTTTGCCCCTTTTCTTAAAAAAAAAATATATATATATATATATATATATATATATATAAAAGAATGAAGCATTTGATAGCAGATTTTTAATTAATGGGATTAACTCATCATTTATCTCATATATTATACGCGTCCTTATTTATACAACATAACGTTAATATTACGACGTATAGGCTATCTGCACAAAATGCCCCGAATGCACATGAACGTGTCTGCGCAGCTCTGCGTGAACTCATTTTGTGGACGTGTTCATCACGCAACAACATGCAGAAACACGGCAACTAAACACTAAAAATTCACAGCGTTTTATTATAATAGTGTTCTCATAAAAATGTTATGTGTTTGACAGTCCCAGTCATAGTTATTAATATTCTGCATTATTGTTTGTCCTGTTCGCGCTGCGCGCTGAAGAGATAATCACTGTAGTAGCCTACTACAATTAAGTGCTTTACTGCAGCGCAACTCAACCAAATGCATCTTATACGAGATAAATAATATATACACGATATAAACCAGCTGAAATGTTCTGAAATAACTTGTACCCTACCTGATCAAAAAAATCCAGTCTTACACTCTGACTGTCAATTTGAGTCTTGTTAAAGATTTAAATCCCTGCCGCCAAGATGCTCCTCTGTCGGTCACGGGTTATGGAAGTGAAACTTAAATCTATAGGGGTGGTTGGATTTATTCACGCACGTTAAAATATTTATTTGAAGCTTCTTTCTTTTCAGATACTTATTTACAACCAGAGCTGGGTAGTAACTGATTACATGTAATCTGGATTACGTAATCAAATTCCAAAAATTAATAACTTGTAATTAGAGTAAGTTACATTTTAAAATACTCGTAATCAGACTACAGTTACTTTTTTATTGATTACAGGATTACATATTATTCACACAATAGCAATAAATTATTCATCATTTATTGATTCTCTTTAATTCCTCTTTTTTATCTTTTAAATTGTCCTTTCTAAAATAGTCTACAGCTTATATACACTCAGAAAGTTTTGTGGACATTCACACATAGACTAGTCATTAGTCAGGGGCGATGATTTACAAAAATAATTTCAGGTAATTTCAAGCGTTTCAACATGGCATCAACTACTGATGAACACATTCATTTTTATTTGAATTATCTCTCAGTAGGTTATTGTTAATAAAAATAACAATTGGTCCCTCGATATCTCTTTTTGCCACCGTGAAATCTTCTCAGTCTCCTAAAGTGTAAATACGGCCGGGAAGCAAGAAAACACACATTGAAATGTATTCTCAATACTTCAATTTATTCATAGAAATACAGATCTTATATAGGCATGTCGAGGGGAGTTTTACCCTCTTAACCAATGAGGATAGGGTGACATACACATATAGGATGTTTGGCCAAGAACATGTGTTTTGTATAAAATGGCCACATATACAGAAAAACATGTACATATTAGGAATAGACTTCCTGGCGAAGGATACTGAGAGGAGGGAGAGTGAGAGGGAGAGAAAGGAAAGGAGGGGGAATAAGAGAGAGGGGAGAAAAAGGAGGGGTGAGGCATATAATGGAACCTTAACAAGACAGAGAGTGTTTTCTAACAGTTATTTAACCATGCATTATTATTATGTATTATTGAAAGGCTTTTGTCTTTCAAACTCATTAAACTGCACAAATTTACGTTATTTCTTATTTGCAGACGTTCTCAAACTTTTTATTATCTGAACCTCTTTCACCTAATGTATTTACTTTAAAGGGGTGGTCAATCAGCAATTCTATAAAAGACAATATCTCCCTTTGCATTGAACTTTGAGCATCATAACTTTGCAGATGTTTTTTTATGTCGAAACAGCAACATTACACACTAAAGTTAAAAAAGTGAAATCATAATCAATTACCCCTTTAAGTACCCCTGAGAGTTTAAAATAAATATTTTAATAATAATGTATCACATTTGCATGTTCACGGTTCTCTGACATTGGTTGATGGTCATATGGCGTGCAGGTAAACATAAACTAGTTCTTTTTTAGTTAGTAAATTATGTTGATTGTTATTTTAATATGATTTATTTTAATTTTACATTTTTATGATTTAATTACATGTTTGCCTTTCATTAAACTCACAAACCCCCTGCAGTTCGTTTATGAACCCCAGTTTGGGAAACCTTGATGTAATATAATGTTTAATGCGCTTGATGTTGTTAAAGGCAGAGTGAGTGATTTTTCAAAAACACTTCAAAAACTGATTCGGGCCGAATCGCAAAACAAACTTGTAGCCAATCAGCAATAAGGGGCGTGTCTACTCGTGATGTGGAGGAGAGCGCGTTCAGTGCATGGGACGGACATTAGCCGAGCAACATTAGACACGGTGTAACATTGGTTTTGCTTTGTTTCACAGAACTAATCGTTTCCTGGGTTGCGTCGTATATGTGGGGCGGAGCTATCAAAATAGGGGCAAGACCCTTTTGGGGTAGGGGCGTGTTTGTTTTGGTGATTTCAAATATAAACATTGGCTACTGTTGTTCTTGTGTCCTTTATCTGTTTGTCCGAATGGTGCGTGGTTTATTTCTAAGTCTAATAAACACACTGTGAGACCGTGAGGTGTGAGCTGCTTTTTACTGTCTCTCGTTCATTTTACATCTCCCCGAATACATCACCCAGGCTTGAGCAATCAACCGATGATCAGTATGACACACAAGTCAACTTAATCAAACACAGAGTGTCAAACCAAATCCACCACAGCTACCAGAAATCCCTCACTCTGCCTTTAATTACAACGAAAGGAATATATTTTCTCACTCTTTGTATTTTTACATCATTATGGTACATGATTATCCTTTTTAAATCAATGTGATAAATTGAGTTAGGTCAAAAGTAATCTAAAAGTAATCTTCTTATATTACCTATAATGTGTAATGTAATGAATTACGTTACTGACTACAATTTTTGTACTCGTGGTCACGACGAGGCGTTCCCCATAGCGACCCCTAGAGGACGCAGTGTCTCGTTCCCTACTCAGGGAACCATGGTTACATAAGTAACCCGAGACGTTTTCAACCATATAATACTTATTTTAGGTTTCAGACATTTAATACACATAAGTACTAGCAAAACCATACATTTACAGTTTGTAAAACGCACGCTGATGTTTATGGAAACGGCAATAATGATTCTTACAAATATAATCTGACGACATGTTTTTATTGATATCATATACAGATTGTGTAGGTAACTATAAAGTTTACTCTGCTCTTCTCCCAGTTTACCGGATACCTACTTTAACGTGTTTCGGTAGGAGAGGATGAATTTGCGTGTTGTAAATCCCACAGCTCGGATGCAGCGCGAACTAACATGGCGGCGCCCATCACCCGGTATAGATCAACTAACACGGTCGATATAAAAGTGTTTAAACTACCAAACAGATTTACAGATTTACATATTTCAGAATCGGAATATCAGATATTTCATAATATAGTGAGTATGTTTGTGAATATTTTGAATAAAACAGGGAAAACGAAATAAAAGTGATCCATGTGTTACACAGATCTATTGTGGCTGCGTTGTCACATGACAAGCATGACGCATCACCATGGAAACAATAAGGCGTTACATTTTAAAATAACGGTCGCCTAAAAAAAACTCACGCTGGAGGCTCAGCTAGAATATTTTAAACTCACGTGCGAAAGGGTTAAAAAGCTGTATATTAACTTATTGGGAGAAAACCTGTCGTTCTATGTGAAATCAGACATTGATCACCCCCCATATAGCCAAAATGGCATGATCATAACAACCCACGAATATTCGACTGTGAGATTGGTATTGAATCAGGCTCCTCCTATCGAAGCATTGAATCGTAATCGACTGTTCGGGGTCACACCTAGTATCCTTTAAGTAGAAAAGAAACGTTTTGGGGACTTAGGCCCAATCCCAATTCTACCCCTTAGCCCTTCCCCTTTCCCCTACCTCTCAGTTTCGCGCGTTCACGTGAAGGGGTAGGGGTGTCTCGATTCTCTTTTGGTTGGAGGGGTAGGGGTAGGGGAAGGGCTAGATAGCCCTTCAAACGAAGATTTTTCGGGACCACACTTCAAACGAAGGGGTGTGATTTATCTCAGTGTAAACCGGCTTCAGGGGCAACGTGGCGAACAAAAATACACATAAATGCAAGCATTTTTGGCATTAATAAAGATTTTAACGAAAAGTAATCATTTGTTTTATGTTACATTCAATCGTGAGTTCATATTTACGGTCATGTTACTCAAAGAAATGTTTGCAAAAAATCGCTAATATTTGCTAACTAACGTTATTATAGACTGCACCATAGTGCCACAACATATTTTCATGTCTGATCAGGGCGATAACCACCATAGACATTGAGGGGGGCTAGTCCCCCCAATAATTAGAAATCGATAAACCCTTTTCTCAAATATTGTCAGTTCGAGAGAGAGAGATGAAAGTTGCGTTTATGCGCGCATGATCATAACAACCCACGAATATTCGACTGTGAGATTGGTATTGAATCAGGCTCCTCCTATCGAAGCATTGAATCGTAATCGACTGTTCGGGGTCACACCTAGTATCCTTTAAGTAGAAAAGAAACGTTTTGGGGACTTAGGCCCAATCCCAATTCTACCCCTTAGCCCTTCCCCTTTCCCCTACCTCTCAGTTTCGCGCGTTCACGTGAAGGGGTAGGGGTGTCTCGATTCTCTTTTGGTTGGAGGGGTAGGGGTAGGGGAAGGGCTAGATAGCCCTTCAAACGAAGATTTTTCGGGACCACACTTCAAACGAAGGGGTGTGATTTATCTCAGTGTAAACCGGCTTCAGGGGCAACGTGGCGAACAAAAATACACATAAATGCAAGCATTTTTGGCATTAATAAAGATTTTAACGAAAAGTAATCATTTGTTTTATGTTACATTCAATCGTGAGTTCATATTTACGGTCATGTTACTCAAAGAAATGTTTGCAAAAAATCGCTAATATTTGCTAACTAACGTTATTATAGACTGCACCATAGTGCCACAACATATTTTCATGTCTGATCAGGGCGATAACCACCATAGACATTGAGGGGGGCTAGTCCCCCCAATAATTAGAAATCGATAAACCCTTTTCTCAAATATTGTCAGTTCGAGAGAGAGAGATGAAAGTTGCGTTTATGCGCGTCTGTGCGTTTCTCTTTTTAGAGTGAGTTTACTTTAAAAAAAAATTTCTTTTAATTTAAATTTTAATTTAATTTTTAAAAGTTTATTATTAAAAGTCGTGGGGCAGCGTTGACAAGTTTATTTTCTCTTGGATGTGTGAGCTGTGCGATCTCCGCACTGTCATGTATATATGTGTGTGTGTGTGTGTGTGTCAGTAAGCAGCACATTAATATAGAACGGTAATTAAAGGCTCTAATGCACCACCAGCACACCAGTATGTGTGTGTATTGTAGGAGCTAGACGACGTATGATAATGTGTGACATATAGTAGTGGTGTCCCAATTCTTAGGGGAATATTTTCACCCCTACCCATTTACACTCCGTTTCAAGGGACAAGGGGAAGGGGTAGGCGGAGGGGTAGGGGAAGGGGTATAAAATAGAATTGGGATTGGGCCTTAATCTCTTTACATCAAATTAAATTAAAAACGCATTTTCAGGATAAATAGCGAGCCGGCCAATATTGTGACGATTGTTTTTAATTATTCGAGAAAGGTGGATATCGTTATCAAGATTAAAATTTGATTAATCGTGCAAGCCCTACTTTGAGTAACTTTATAATGCATTATACATAAGGGCTTTAAGTTAAGTGTTACTGAAATGTTTTTGTTGCAGGAGGCAAATGCAGAACCCATAGTTTGCCTTTCAGGGCTATCCAGACATCCTCCACACAAAGAGTAAAGAAATACACCTTTAGAAATTTTAAAACACTGATGAAATTCAGTAGAGACTCTCTCATACTTCTCATCCGGGCCATCCATCCTTGTATTTATTTGATCCAGATTGCTTCTTTTCTGTTTCTGTTCCATTTTCTGTATGGAACAGCCTTCATTCTTAAAGCATTTCTATTAAAATTTTAAAACAACTATTGATTGTACAGTAACTTGTAAGAAATGCAAGTGTAAAGAAACTTCAGTAAGCAGCACAAAGATTTCAACATTGATAATTAGAAATGTGTATTGAGCAGCAAATCAGCATATTAGAATGATTTTTGAGGAATAATAATAAATTGTTTCTGTTGTTTTTCTTGTGTGTTTGTAGCTGATGCAAATGTGTGTAATGATACATACTATACATTTGTCTGTCTCTTTCAGAGATGTCAGCGATCAGCTCCAGTCCAGATGATCCAGTGATCCGGATTCTTCTGATGGGCAGTAAGGGTTCTGGGAAAAGCTCATCTGGAAACACCATACTGGGAGAAAAGAAGTTTAAAGTGCACATACAGCAAAAAAAACATGAAGCTGAAAATAGGTTTGGTGAAGTGTGTGAAGGTAAAACACAGATGGGAGAGCAGCAGCTCGCTGTGATTGATTGTCCAGATCTAATGGATCCAAGTCTAAATAAAGAGAAGCTGGAGAAACTGAAAGAGGATCTGGTTGAACAGTGTTCAGCAGGTCTCAGTGCAGTTCTGCTCACTGTTCCTCTACAGGAACCTGTGCAAAATGAGGAAGAGATCCTGGACTTCATTAAAGGTTTATTTGGTCCTGAAGTTCAGAAGTACATCATGATTCTGTTCACACATGAAGATGTTCTGGAAGAACTGGATGAATCACAGAGCATTGGTCAATATGTACAAAACAATGACAATGCGGATCACCAGCAACTGGTGTCAGAATGTGGAGGAAAGTTTCACTGTTTCAATAACAAGTCTGAAAAAAAAAAAAGGCAAGCACAAGAATTACTGCAGAAGATCGAAGGAATGATAGAGGACAATATGGGGAAATTTATTATGGCAAAAATGAAGAGGAGTGACATCAAATACAGTCCTGGTGTCAATTGTAAGATGATGATGGTGATTAGGGGTTCAAGCACATAATGCTGAAACCCTATTGTAATTGTAAAGATTTTTAATATTATTATTCTGCCGTAAAACTGATCATGCAGACCAAACCATAAGGCCTAGAGCAGGGGTGCCCAACCCTGGTCCTGGAGATCTACCTTCCTGCAGAGTTCAGTTCCAACCCTGATCAAACACACCTGTCTGTAATTATCAAGTGCTCCTTCAGACCCTAATTAGTTGGTTCAGGTGTGTTTGATCAGGGTTGGAGCTAAACTCTGCAGGAAGGTAGATTTCCAGGAACAGGATTGGGCACCCCTGGCCTAGAGACTTGAAACCTGGGCAGATGATAGCTCGCAATTTGGGGAGAGGTTGACAGAGATTGACCCCAATTGGCCAATAGGGGGTGCTACAGCGATTAAAAATGCTAAAACTCTCATTACTCCTAGACCAGGGTTTTTTTGAGGCAACATTCAAAGGTTCAAATCTGATTTTTCATCAATGTCAAAGGTCCGGACCGGAACAATTGGTTGTTATAAAACTTGTTTTTAATAAACATGCATAACAGATCAACACTCATTTTTGAAAAAAATTAAAACAAATAAAGTGCCTTTTGCTTTCAAAATACATTAATAACAACTGCAAAAGTGGCAAAACAATTAATTTAAGTGTCAGCAAAAGAGGCTTTGTCAATTTAAGTGTCAGCAAAATAGCAGTTTCCACGGTAACGGCTGTAATCAAATAAGCGCTGAGCTCACAAATGCTACATTACAGGAAAGACGAAATGAAAATGACATCAAGCTTTTTGAAGAAAAGCTGAAGTGAAGTTTTTTTCTGAAGAAAAGCCGGTCGGTTCTTTTCAAAGATACATTCATATAAAAACACCTGCGCCACATTCTGATTTTGAAACGTGTAGTGCTCGTTTTTATTTAATGAAGTATAGCCTTTTGGAAAATCTATTTGTGCCGGTCAGTTTTGATATAGCAACGGGCCATCACAAATAAATCAATGTATGAGTAGAAATACTGGACACTGCTACAAATGGCAATATCTGAATGATAACAAAAATTTTAAAATAACTTCTATTACGCAGCGGTGAAGTGTCGCCAGATTATCACTGGATGTCATGACAACAATGTCGTAGGAAAAGTTTGAATATATTGTCTTCTTCGCTTTCATTTCGAACCATCTCCAAAAAGACATAAAAAAACCTAAACAAATGATTTACAAGTTTAACATGCGTTTATTAAAGTAGGAAATCCACACTTTTAATCCCTTACACACAATTAATGCTCTTGAAATACGAAATGGAGGCGGGTCCGGATTGAATTCCCTCCAGGTCCGGATCCGGACCGGAGTCCAGGCATTTGAGAAGTGCTGTCCTAGACCATGTGTCCAGTGCAGAAAGATTCGCTGGAGACTGAATATCAATAATTATCGAAAAAAGTTGAAATTTCCACTCACGGTTGCTAGGGGTCGCCAAAACATTTGAAGTGGGCAGAGCCACTTTTACTAAACTGTCTATAACCCAAGAACAAATTGAGATATTTTCACCAAACATGGAACATGTTTCATGTGTATGAACTCGATTAACCACCAAACCGTTAGTCCGATCAACTTTAAAATCGGTACGCAGTGTCTTTGTCCAAGTTGCCATGACGGTCTATGAGGACATTGGCATATCTCAAAAACATGGCCGCTATCGGCCAATGAAATTTGAGCACCTATTGGACAAGGTTAACGGAGGCCAATCAGAATGAAACAGTCATCAAAAATGTTGAACTTTACCCTTTGGGCAGCTATAACAGGGCCTTTTAGAAAATTGTCAAATGTGTGCAAAAGCCTATAACTCATAAACAAAAAGTCAGAACTTCACGAACATAGGTGAGGATATGTGACACATAATTCTAAACAAGCATGAAAACTTTCATAGAAATGCCGGCTATACACTAATGCCCAAATGTCAAAATTTTGACAAGCAGCAAAAAAATCCAGAGTCACCCATGGGTCATTTTTATGCTCTGATAAATATAAATGTCTATAACTTCAAAACGAAATGAGATATTTTCACCAAATTTCACACATATGGTATGTATGGGCACATTCTGAAGACACCTAAAACAAGTGGTGGAGCTCAGGCAATAGGTAGCACTATAACTGTCAAAAATCCTATAAAATCCATATTTGTCTCAGTAAATTGCCTGAATTGGCTGTAAATAGACTTTTCCATCCATAAGTGATTAGATGCTTGTTCAATAAAGCATAATAACATTAAATGCATGTGCTTAAAGGCCTTAATGTGCTTGAACCCCGATGATTACTGCTCGCAGCTATATTATTAGGGGTTCAAGCACGTAGTGCTGAAACCCTATTGTAATTGTTAGGATTTTTATTATTATTATTATTCTTCCCTAAAACTGACCATGCAGCCCAAACCGTAAGGCCTAGAGAGCTGAAACTTGGTCAGATTGTAGTAGTCCGGCCTTCTTGTCAGATCCAAAGACTCACCGCAATCGGTAGGGGGCGCTACAGTGATCAAAAACGCAAAAGCCCTCATAACTCCTACACCGTTTGTCATAGACTCAATTGTGTTATATCATTGGATTATTTGGCTCAGTCAAAACAAAATGGCTATCTCCGATTTCATTTCTGTCTATAAAAATTTTCAGCCATTTTGAATTTTGTCAGAAACCTACTTTTGCGAACTAGTCCTAGGTTTTTCACCCGATCGGAACCAAACCAGTGCAGAAATGTTCTTTGGACAGTATTTATCAAAAATTATCAAAAAAAGTTAAATTTCAACTCACCGTCGCTTAGGGACACAAAAACGTCTGTTAGGGACGGGGCCATTTTTACTAAAATGGCTATAACTCCTGAACGGACTGAGACATCTTCACTAAACTTGGCACACATGTGTGCAAGCTCAATCTTTGGTCAAATAAAAAAACTATCGCAGTTCTGCCACCTGCATAAAAGCACTATAACTATGCAACCGTTGGTCCGATCGACTTGAAAATTGGTATGCAGTGTCTTCGTCCAAAGGGGCACAAGTGTCTATGAGGACATTCGCTTATCTCAAAAAACATGGCCGCCATTGGTGCAGCCCAAACCGTAAGGCCTAGAGAGCTGAAAATTGGTCAGATTGTAGTAGTCCGAGCTTCTTGTCAGATCCAAAGACTCACCGCAATCGGCCAATAGGGGGCGCTACAGCGATCAAAAACGCAAAAGCCCTCATAACTCCTACACCGTTTGTCATAGACTCAATTGTGTTATATCATTGGATTATTTGGCTCAGTCAAAACAAAATGGCTATCTCCGATTTCATTTCTGTCTATAAAAATTTTCAGCCATTTTGAATTTTGTCAGAAACCTACTTTTGCGAACTAGTCCTAGGTTTTTCACCCGATCGGAACCAAACCAGTGCAGAAATGTTCTTTGGACAGTATTTATCAAAAATTATCAAAAAAAGTTAAATTTCAACTCACCGTCGCTTAGGGACACAAAAACGTCTGTTAGGGACGGGGCCATTTTTACTAAAATGGCTATAACTCCTGAACGGACTGAGACATCTTCACTAAACTTGGCACACATGTGTGCAAGCTCAATCTTTGGTCAAATAAAAAAACTATCGCAGTTCTGCCACCTGCATAAAAGCACTATAACTATGCAACCGTTGGTCCGATCGACTTGAAAATTGGTATGCAGTGTCTTCGTCCAAAGGGGCACAAGTGTCTATGAGGACATTCGCTTATCTCAAAAAACATGGCCGCCATTGGCCAAAGAAGTTTAGGCACCTATTGGACAAGGTTAACGGAGGTCGA